>NC_091190.1:29627665-29730165 GCF_040958095.1 Procambarus clarkii | reverse complement strand
TGGATATGATGAACAATTTAAGATTATGGGCAATGAAGAAGAAACAGATAAATGACTGGCTAGGAGATGTGGACATTTTGCTGGAGGCGTGAGGCTCGCTTCTGGAAGGGCTTTGACCTCACTTGAGGCCAGACATCGCAGGGGAAAAGCCGCGCTCCGTTGAGCTCCCGTCAGAAGGGAACCCCTAGTGATATATCTCGAAGAGAAGAGAAGTGGTGCAGACGTACCAGCTGTGGAATCGAGCTGGGGACGTGTGGTCTCAAGTCGTGGGCGATAATTAGTGAATATTAAGCCGCCCGGAGGCATTATTGTGGGCCGTGGAGCGCCCTGACCAAGCCTCGTCAGAGGAAGAAGCGCCCTCGACCAGACGATCTGTGGTTTGTCTTTGGGGAAGAAGTTGCTGAGAACTTCGAAGCCAGCATAGATGAAGTAATTGATGAGACTCCAAGGTAGTGAAGCAGAGGACCTCGAGCTGTGAGGAGAAGCAGTGAAGAGGAGTGTCACATGCTTCTGTAGAGGTGGTGAAGCACCATAGTTGCTCGAGGGAACTTCATGGTGTAGCAGCCAAGAGAGCTGTGGAGGAACCTAGCAGAAGGGTGAAGCACCTTAGTTGCTCAAGAAAACTTCATGATAGCAGCCTGGAGGAGCTGCAGAGGATCCTGGTAGTGAAGCCCGGAAGAACCTAAAGATATTAGGGTAGTGAACTTCCAGAGGTGGAAGGGAAGTACTGGTGGATTACTTGTAGGGAGTTGATAGTGTTTGGTTGTCAGTGGCGTTGCAAGACGCAGTGAGAGGTGAGTGATTGTTGGTATTCTGATGTCAAGGAGTGTTTACACGGAAGTTTAGAGTTACAGTCGTAGGCTGGATTACCTACAGACGTATGCGTTCTAGACTGATAGAGTGATCGATTGATCATTGTTGTGTATCAATGAACATTTATACTGATATGTTATTGCATTCAAATGCTGATTTTCTTGGTACACATTTATAGATACATATATGTATTCTCTTGCTGATGGTGCAACAGTGTATGTAGACTTGATCAACTTGAGGAGGTTAATAGTATCAGGTGGTGAACCAGGAGATAGGATACCACTTGATAGCTGATGATAGAGTTCTGATGGTGTTGGAGTGCAACCTGATTGTAATATTATAGAGTATAGGATTCATTATTATTATATGTGTGTATGTATTGTGTATGTGCTTTGTCCAGTAAATGTATCACAATTGCTGGTGTTTGCCCTTGTCCTAGTGAGGCTTCCCAGGAGGTAGTAAAGAAGGAGAGAGAAAGAGAGAAAGAACCAAGAACCACTGCTGTGGACAGGGTAGGAGGTAATACTAGTAAGTCATAGGGGATTGAGGAGATCATATCTCATAAGGAGAGAGTGGGGAGTCACAGCGGCTCGAGTGGGTGTGTGCACGTGACAACGAGGCTAAGTGTTGGAGCCGCATCCCCTAAACGTGTGACGTTGAGCCCCTCTCCAAGAGCCAGAAGCGCCAAGGGTGATCTCCTAGTATAAGCACTCTACCGAGTTGTGGGTTGGGTTGTCCATAGAGAAGGATCAACGACGACAACACCAACCAACCCACAGACTATAATAAATTGGGGGCCTGTCCGGGAGAGTGAACTGACACATCCACACCCTGTCCCAAGAGTGGATTTTTACACGCTTGCTGAAATAAACTATGTGACTGCAGGTGTATACTCTCTCTCTCTTGGGAAGACTCACAGGACAGGATGACAGCGGTCCTTGAATTTTAGAGGTTCGGAGAAAGACCTTGCGAGAGCCCAGAAGTACATTGATACAGGGGGATGATGAAATCTTGCAAATTGTACCCAGGAACAACTTTGGTTGATCGGTAAAATGTATGGTGTTAGGTTGAAGTCAAACAGGGCGTCTAGTAAACGAAAGGAAATCAAGGCAATAATGCAGATAGACAGAGTAAGCATGTTCTGCAAAACTCGTGACGAGAAGATTCTAATGTGCACTCGGAGGCAGATAAGGATGTTGGAAGACCATTTCGGCCTAAAGGGTAGGCATGATAAGGTAGAGGATGGACGCGAGGCGCTGCGGACTTGGTTAAGGGAACAAAAAGCAGAAGCAGAGAAGGAAGCGAAACGCCAATGTGAACAAGAGGAAACACAGTGCCAGCAAGGAGGAGCTGAAGCCCTGCCTCAGAATGAAGAACCCGATAGGTTGGAAGAAATTTCAGAGGAAACGGATGATGCGCCAAGTGACGAAGGAATTAATGTAACTCAAGTAGCAGCAGGGAAAGCAGCCTTGAGAGGCACGAGGTGGAACCAAAGTTGGAACCAGGAGACAATGAGGTACAGCTGCAACGTGAAGAGAGGCAGGCTCGGCTTGAGCAAGAGAAAGCCAAAGCCGAGCAGGAGCGAGCTAAGCTGAGCAAGAGAAAGCTAAAGCCGAACAGGAAAAAGCTAAAGCTGAACAGGAAAAACTTAAAGTCGGACAGAGAGAGCCAAGGCGAACAAGAAACGGCCAAGGCTGAACTGGCTATGATAAAGATGGAGGCCGCTAAAGCAGAACGAGAGAGAATTAAGACGGCACGAAGGGAGAACAGAGTGAGAAGCGAGGCGAGACGCAGCAATAGCAGACCCAATGGAGTCTGGGGAGGACGAAATTATGAGACACCCAGAAGAGTTTGGGGTGAGAAAAATTTTGATAAATGGGCAGATAAAAGTAAGTACCCTAAAACTCAGAAGACTAGGTCGCGCACTTCGTCTGAAAGTGAGGATGGAGGAGCTAAACGAGAAACTAATCGTTATCCAGGGAATCAAGAGTCCAGTAAAGCTCCACAGAGTACGAGTAGTACGTCTGGCTCGAGGAACTCTCATGCGAGTGGACAAAGTCAGAGCCACTCTGGTTCGTATAGGAGAGATTTCTCCCAGGTGAGGTGTTACAATTGTAACGGATTGGGTCACGTGATGCGAGACTGTAGGCAGGGCAAGAGAGTTTGTGACCCTGGCCATGTGTGACCCCCGAGGTAAATATACTAATGTGTTCCGAGACAAACCACAGAAGGTGAACTTAGTGAACGAGAGGTATAGGCCGTTCATGAGCAAAGGTTGGATCAGTATAGGAGGCCAACCTGAGGTAGAAGTTGGTATCTTAAGAGATACCGGAGCTAATCAGAGCTTGATTACGAGAAGCCTGATTGGGAATGGTCGACGGTTAGCTGGCAGTGGGAAGATGAAAGTATATGGGTTATTGTCTGAGAGTGACATGCCCGTATGTGCTGTCCAGCTTAGGTCGGAATATGTGTCGGCAGAGGTGATGTTGGGAGTGTGCCCCGACATACCTGTTCCAGGAGTCCAAGTGATCCTGGGAAATGACTTGTGCGGGACAAAGGTGTTGCCAAGAGTCATAGCGGAGACTGTGCCAGAGGAGTGCCCAGAAGGCCACGGCACGGGTGGGACACCTGAGAGTGTGAACCTGACTGACATCCGAGAAGATGAGTCAGGAGACCGCCAAGCCATTGAGTACCCTGTCTCGGTAGTGATGAAGACAGAGGTGGCCGACAAGGAAGACGCTGGAGAAGATGATACAGTGTCGATTCAACCGGTGGAAGATATCGATTGTAGATATAGCATGGCTGTTTGATGAAGGTCCAGCCCAGGAAAATGAAGTCTTGGTGAGGTCAAAAGTGAAGATGGCCATGCCGAAGAAGAATCATGTGAAGAGAGCGGACCTGAGTAGAGCCCAGACTGCTGAAATTAAGAGTCGGAAGGTGAATGCAACTGTGCTGAGTAGGAATGAGGAAAGATGTGGACATACCGAGGACGAGAGTAGAGCGTCAAGTTGTCCACGAGCACAGAGGCATATGGATAGTGGAGTTAAGTTGTTTGAGATGTCAAGAGTTGACATGTTTCACAGAAAACGTGGAGGAGAGATAGTGAAGAAGAGTAATAGCCGAGAAATAAAAGGGGAAGAGACAGCATGTGTGGAGAGATGCTTACGAGCACTCTAGGAGAGGCAAAGCGACATGTATGGTCGAGTGCTGTTGGATGTAGTGCAGTGCTCGAAGAAACTTTTAAGGAACGAAGAAGAGTTGAAGGAGAAGAAATGGAGTTGTATAAAGATGAGAAATGTGGGAAGAGGATGATGATGCAAGCATGGATGGATAGAAGAAAGTCGAGGACTCGATGGAAGTCAAACAGGATGAGCTCTCGGATAAATGAGGAGACGAAAGGGAGAATCGTCGGTGAAGACGAGGGAGTGAAGTATGATGACAGGAGACGAAAGTATAATGGCAGTAGAAGGAAGTATGAAGACGACAGAGGAGGTACAGACAGCAGATGTCTGACTCTGGACGTGAAGAGAAGAAGACGAGGAAACGGAGGGTGGAAACAATAAGTAGAGTGGACCAATGGAGTGCAGGCGTCCAAGGAGGACAGCCTAGCCCAAGAGGTGCCAGAGGTGTCGGATCGTTTGTGAGAAGATCATGTTCCTGGAGAGTTGTGAGCCGGATGTTGCAAGGAGCAACGAACTAATTGTAGACTCCTAAGAGAGTATATCGGGTGAAGAACGAGACAGTGTGGTGGCGGATGTATTATCCCGAGCTTTGCCACTGGAATAACTCTCAAAAATAAGGGGAGGGGAGTGTTATGATCTCAGCCTGCAGGAGAAACGAGTCTCCCTCCTTCAGAGTTATTCATCAAGCCTGACCTGATTAGAAGGTCTAGCAAATGTTGAGGTGATAACGCATATATAAAATAGTTGCTTGGATATGATGAACAATTTAAGATTATGGGCAATGAAGAAGAAAACAGATAAATGACTGGCTAGGAGATGTGGACATTTTGCTGGAGGCGTGAGGCTCGCTTCTGGAAGGGCTTTGACCTCACTTGAGGCAGACATCGCAGGGGAAAAGCCGCGCTCCGTTGAGCTCCCGTCAGAAGGGAACCCCTAGTGATATATCTCGAAGAGAAGAGAAGTGTGCAGACGTACCAGCTGTGGAATCGAGCTGGGGACGTGTGGTCTCAAGTCGTGGGCGATAATTAGTGAATATTAAGCCGCCCGGAGGCATTATTGTGGGCCGTGGAGCGCCCTGACCAAGCCTCGTCAGAGGAAGAAGCGCCCTCGACCAGACGATCTGTGGTTTGTCTTTGGGGAAGAAGTTGCTGAGAACTTCGAAGCCAGCATAGATGAAGTAATTGATGAGACTCCAAGGTAGTGAAGCAGAGGACCTCGAGCTGTGAGGAGAAGCAGTGAAGAGGAGTGTCACATGCTTCTGTAGAGGTGGTGAAGCACCATAGTTGCTCGAGGGAACTTCATGGTGTAGCAGCCAAGAGAGCTGTGGAGGAACCTAGCAGAAGGGTGAAGCACCTTAGTTGCTCAAGAAAACTTCATGATAGCAGCCTGGAGGAGCTGCAGAGGATCCTGGTAGTGAAGCCCGGAAGAACCTAAAGATATTAGGGTAGTGAACTTCCAGAGGTGGAAGGGAAGTACTGGTGGATTACTTGTAGGGAGTTGATAGTGTTTGGTTGTCAGTGGCGTGCAAGACGCAGTGAGAGGTGAGTGATTGTTGGTATTCTGATGTCAAGGAGTGTTTTACACTGAAGTTTAGAGTTACAGTCGTAGGCTGGATTACCTACAGACGTATGCGTTCTAGGACTGATAGAGTGATCGATTGATCATTGTTGTGTATCAATGAACATTTATACTGATATGTTATTGCATTCAAATGCTGATTTTCTTGGTACACATTTATAGATACATATATGTATTCTCTTGCTGATGGTGCAACAGTGTATGTAGACTTGATCAACTTGAGGAGGTTAATAGTATCAGGTGGTGAACCAGGAGATAGGATACCACTTGATAAGCTGATGATAGAGTTCTGATGGTGTTGGAGTGCAACCTGATTGTAATATTATAGAGTATAGGATTCATTATTATTATATGTGTGTATGTATTGTGTATGTGCTTTGTCCAGTAAATGTATCACAATTTGCTGGTGTTTGCCCTTGTCCTAGTGAGGCTTCCCAGGAGGTAGTAAAGAAGGAGAGAGAAAGAGAGAAAGAACCAAGAACCACTGCTGTGGACAGGGTAGGAGGTAATACTAGTAAGTCATAGGGGATTGAGGAGATCATATCTCATAAGGAGAGAGTGGGGAGTCACAGCGGCTCGAGTGGGTGTGTGCACGTGACAACGAGGCTAAGTGTTGGAGCCGCATCCCCTAAACGTGTGACGTTGAGCCCCTCTCCAAGAGCCAGAAGCGCCAAGGGTGATCTCCTAGTATAAGCACTCTACCGAGTTGTGGGTTGGGTTGTCCATAGAGAAGGATCAACGACGACAACACCAACCAACCCACAGACTATAATAAATTGGGGGCCTGTCCGGGAGAGTGAACTGACACATCCACACCCTGTCCAAGAGTGGATTTTTACACGCTTGCTGAAATAAACTATGTGACTGCAGGTGTATACTCTCTCTCTCTTGGGAAGACTCACAGGACAGGATGACAGCGGTCCTGAATTTTAGAGGTTCGGAGAAAGACCTTGCGAGAGCCCAGAAGTACATTGATACAGGGGATGATGAAATCTTGCAAAATTGTACCCAGGAACAACTTTGGTTGATCGGTAAAATGTATGGTGTTAGGTTGAAGTCAAACAGGGCGTCTAGTAAACGAAAGGAAATCAAGGCAATAATGCAGATAGACAGAGTAAGCATGTTCTGCAAAACTCGTGACGAGAAGATTCTAATGTGCACTCGGAGGCAGATAAGGATGTTGGAAGACCATTTCGGCCTAAAGGGTAGGCATGATAAGGTAGAGGATGGACGCGAGGCGCTGCGGACTTGGTTAAGGGAACAAAAAGCAGAAGCAGAGAAGGAAGCGAAACGCCAATGTGAACAAGAGGAAACACAGTGCCAGCAAGGAGGAGCTGAAGCCCTGCCTCAGAATGAAGAACCCGATAGGTTGGAAGAAATTTCAGAGGAAACGGATGATGCGCCAAGTGACGAAGGAATTAATGTAAACTCAAGTAGCAGCAGGGAAAGCAGCCTTGAGAGGCACGAGGTGGAACCAAAGTTGGAACCAGGAGACAATGAGGTACAGCTGCAACGTGAAGAGAGGCAGGCTCGGCTTGAGCAAGAGAAAGCCAAAGCCGAGCAGGAGCGAGCTAAAGCTGAGCAAGAGAAAGCTAAAGCCGAACAGGAAAAAGCTAAAGCTGAACAGGAAAAACTTAAAGTCGGACAAAAGAGAGCCAAGGCCGAACAAGAAACGGCCAAGGCTGAACTGGCTATGATAAAGATGGAGGCCGCTAAAGCAGAACGAGAGAGAATTAAGACGGCACGAAGGGAGAACAGAGTGAGAAGCGAGGCGAGACGCAGCAATAGCAGACCCAATGGAGTCTGGGGAGGAAGAAATTATGAGACACCCAGAAGAGTTTGGGGTGAGAAAAATTTTGATAAATGGGCAGATAAAAGTAAGTACCCTAAAACTCAGAAGACTAGGTCGCGCACTTCGTCTGAAAGTGAGGATGGAGGAGCTAAACGAGAAACTTATCGTTATCCAGGGAATCAAGAGTCCAGTAAAGCTCCACAGAGTACGAGTAGTACGTCTGGCTCGAGGAACTCTCATGCGAGTGGACAAAGTCAGAGCCACTCTGGTTCGTATAGGAGAGATTTCTCCCAGGTGAGGTGTTACAATTGTAACGGATTGGGTCACGTGATGCGAGACTGTAGGCAGGGCAAGAGAGTTGTGACCCTGGCCATGTGTGACCCCCGAGGTAAATATACTAATGTGTTCCGAGACAAACCACAGAAGGTGAACTTAGTGAACGAGAGGTATAGGCCGTTCATGAGCAAAGGTTGGATCAGTATAGGAGGCCAACCTGAGGTAGAAGTTGGTATCTTAAGAGATACCGGAGCTAATCAGAGCTTGATTACGAGAAGCCTGATTGGGAATGGTCGACGGTTAGCTAGCAGTGGGAAGATGAAAGTATATAGGTTATTGTCTGAGAGTGACATGCCCGTATGTGCTGTCCAGCTTAGGTCGGAATATGTGTCGGCAGAGGTGATGTTGGGAGTGTGCCCCGACATACCTGTTCCAGGAGTCCAAGTGATCCTGGGAAATGACTTGTGCGGGACAAAGGTGTTGCCAAGAGTCATAGCGGAGACTGTGCCAGAGGAGTGCCCAGAAGGCCACGGCACGGGTGGGACACCTGAGAGTGTGAACCTGACTGACATCCGAGAAGATGAGTCAGGAGACCGCCAAGCCATTGAGTACCCTGTCTCGGTAGTGATGAAGACAGAGGTGGCCGACAAGGAAGACGCTGGAGAAGATGATACAGTGTCGATTCAACCGGTGGAAGATATCGATGTAGATATAGCATGGCTGTTTGATGAAGGTCCAGCCCAGGAAAATGAAGTCTTGGTGAGGTCAAAAGTGAAGATGGCCATGCCGAAGAAGAATCATGTGAAGAGAGCGGACCTGAGTAGAGCCCAGACTGCTGAAATTAAGAGTCGGAAGGTGAATGCAACTGTGCTGAGTAGGAATGAGGAAGGATGTGGACATACCGAGGACGAGAGTAGAGCGTCAAGTTGTCCACGAGCACAGAGGCATATGGATAGTGGAGTTAAGTTGTTTGAGATGTCAAGAGTTGACATGTTTCACAGAAAACGTGGAGGAGAGATAGTGAAGAAGAGTAATAGCCGAGAAAATAAAAGGGGAAGAGACAGCATGTGTGGAGAGATGCTTACGAGCACTCTAGGAGAGGCAAAGCGACATGTATGGTCGAGTGCTGTTGGATGTAGTGCAGTGCTCGAAGAAACTTTTAAGGAACGAAGAAGAGTTGAAGGAGAAGAAATGGAGTTGTATAAAGATGAGAAATGTGGGAAGAGGATGATGATGCAAGCATGGATGGATAGAAGAAAGTCGAGGACTCGATGGAAGTCAAACAGGATGAGCTCTCGGATAAATGAGGAGACGAAAGGGAGAATCGTCGGTGAAGACGAGGGAGTGAAGTATGATGACAGGAGACGAAAGTATAATGGCAGTAGAAGGAAGTATGAAGACGACAGAGAAGGTACAGACAGCAGATGTCTGACTCTGGACGTGAAGAGAAGAAGACGAGGAAACGGAGGGTGGAAACAATAAGTAGAGTGGACCAATGGAGTGCAGGCGTCCAAGGAGGACAGCCTAGCCAAGAGGTGCCAGAGGTGTCGGATCGTTTGTGAGAAGATCATGTTCCTGGAGAGTTGTGAGCCGGATGTTGCAAGGAGCAACGAACTAATTGTAGACTCCTAAGAGAGTATATCGGGTGAAGAACGAGACAGTGTGGTGGCGGATGTATTATCCCGAGCTTTGCCACTGGAATAACTCTCAAAAATAAGGGGAGTGGAGTGTTATGATCTCAGCCTGCAGGAGAAACGAGTCTTCCTCCTTGAGAGTTATTCATCAAGCCTGACCTGATTAGAAGGTCTAGCAAATGTTGAGGTGATAACGCATATATAAAATAGTTGCTTGGATATGATGAACAATTTAAGATTATGGGCAATGAAGAAGAAAACAGATAAATGACTGGCTAGGAGATGTGGACATTTTGCTGGAGGCGTGAGGCTCGCTTCTGGAAGGGCTTTGACCTCACTTGAGGCCAGACATCGCAGGGGAAAAGCCGCGCTCCGTTGAGCTCCCGTCAGAAGGGAACCCCTAGTGATATATCTCGAAGAGAAGAGAAGTGTGCAGACGTACCAGCTGTGGAATCGAGTTGGGGACGTGTGGTCTCAAGTCGTGGGCGATAATTAGTGAATATTAAGCCGCCCGGAGGCATTATTGTGGGCCGTGGAGCGCCCTGACCAAGCCTCGTCAGAGGAAGAAGCGCCCTCGACCAGACGATCTGTGGTTTGTCTTTGGGGAAGAAGTTGCTGAGAACTTCGAAGCCAGCATAGATGAAGTAATTGATGAGACTCCAAGGTAGTGAAGCAGAGGACCTCGAGCTGTGAGGAGAAGCAGTGAAGAGGAGTGTCACATGCTTCTGTAGAGGTGGTGAAGCACCATAGTTGCTCGAGGGAACTTCATGGTGTAGCAGCCAAGAGAGCTGTGGAGGAACCTAGCAGAAGGGTGAAGCACCTTAGTTGCTCAAGAAAACTTCATGATAGCAGCCTGGAGGAGCTGCAGAGGATCCTGGTAGTGAAGCCCGGAAGAACCTAAAGATATTAGGGTAGTGAACTTCCAGAGGTGGAAGGGAAGTACTGGTGGATTACTTGTAGGGAGTGGATAGTGTTTGGTTGTCAGTGGCGTGCAAGACGCAGTGAGAGGTGAGTGATTGTTGGTATTCTGATGTCAAGGAGTGTTTTACACTGAAGTTTAGAGTTACAGTCGTAGGCTGGATTACCTACAGACGTATGCGTTCTAGGACTGATAGAGTGATCGATTGATCATTGTTGTGTATCAATGAACATTTATACTGATATGTTATTGCATTCAAATGCTGATTTTCTTGGTACACATTTATAGATACATATATGTATTCTCTTGCTGATGGTGCAACAGTGTATGTAGACTTGATCAACTTGAGGATGTTGATAGTATCAGGTGGTGAACCAGGAGATAGGATACCACTTGATAAGCTGATGATAGAGTTCTGATGGTGTTGGAGTGCAACCTGATTGTAATATTATAGAGTATAGGATTCATTATTATTATATGTGTGTATGTATTGTGTATGTGCTTTGTCCAGTAAATGTATCACAATTTGCTGGTGTTTGCCCTTGTCCTAGTGAGGCTTCCCAGGAGGTAGTAAAGAAGGAGAGAGAAAGAGAGAAAGAACCAAGAACCACTGCTGTGGACAGGGTAGGAGGTAATACTAGTAAGTCATAGGGGATTGAGGAGATCATATCTCATAAGGAGAGAGTGGGGAGTCACAGCGGCTCGAGTGGGTGTGTGCACGTGACAACGAGGCTAAGTGTTGGAGCCGCATCCCCTAAACGTGTGACGTTGAGCCCCTCTAGAAGAGCCAGAAGCGCCAAGGGTGATCTCCTAGTATAAGCACTCTACCGAGTTGTGGGTTGGGTTGTCCATAGAGAAGGATCAACGACGACAACACCAACCAACCCACAGACTATAATAGTTGGCTCTTATATTATATTAAGATAGGATGTGGCAACATAATTGGTGTCTTGGCTTGCTTGTTTGGGAGACAAGAAATGTTCCTGTCTGATACCTGTGAAGGGACTGGAAGATTATTGATCATGTGTTGAGTTGCCAGATGTCGCCTCCTTTTGGAAGTAAATCTATTATTTAAGTCAATTAAGAACGTTTATACTTTTAGTAATATTTTTTAGCATGTGTGAAACATTATATTAGTATAATTGTGTCTAATTGAGAACGATTGCTTTTGTAATTAGTTTAATAGTTAAGAATAAATTAATCGTTCGTCATCCCCCTTGTAGAGGCAGATTTATTATTATTATTATTATTATTATTTTCTGCCACAGACGTGGCCACACATTTACAATTCTAACTAGCATATATACATTTTTTTCTGTCCTCCATGGACATGGTGAAAGAGTTGTCAAACATACAGTTCAGAGATTTATTGAGCAACCACAGAAGGTGATCGTAGTGCTTTTAAAATGTTAGGCTCAGCTACATATGTAAATACATAGATACATAGATTTATGAATGCATTAATGTGAATTTATAATGGTGAAATGCAATTCTGATCAGCTTTATACTTTATACACATTCATACACACACACACATACATACATTCACACACACACACACACACATACATACATACATACATACATACATACATACATACATACATACATACATACATACATACATATATACACATGCATACACATATATTTGTCTCTTTTACTCTGATAGGGTGAGATAGCTGACAAGAGAAACTAGTGTGCAATTAAGAACTTAACCACTGAAGGTGATTAAGATGCTTTTACAAGCTCAGGTTATATAGTTACATTACATGGTTAATCTAGGGTACAAGTCCAATATATCATCAAGTGTTCCAGTACTCATATAGTAATTACACAGTTCAGCATACCTCAGCCCAGGAGGGTGAAAGTCAGACAATATGGGACATTCTACAATATAATGTTCAAGTGAGTGCATGTTTTCTCTTTCACAAAGTTGACACATTGTGTACTCGACATTTGGGTTTTGAGAAAGCTGCCAGATACGTCTATATCCCAGGCGAATTCTGGCCACTATAACATTACATTGCCGGGTTCTTGTTCTATTAGTCCCATATGTGAATGTGTCATCACGATATCTATCATAATATTTAATACTGCAACTTTCAGGTCTTTGTGAATTTGTTAGGTCGGTGAGATTTTCATTAGATATTTGTTTAAGTATTCTCTTTGTCACTGCTAGTGAAACACCCATATCAATTTCTACTACTGGTTTCCTACAGGCTGCCTTTGCAAGCATATCAACAGTGTCATGCCTTGAGATGCCAACATGTGATGGTATCCATAGGAATTTAATTTCAAATCTGTTTTCTTTAGCAGCTAAAACATTCATTCTAATATCACTGACTATTTTCTGGGTATCACTACTATGTGTATTCAGTGCCAGGAGTGCACTCTGCTAGTCACAGTATATAAGTCCACTGCCTTTGTCTTTTAAAAATTCAGTGGCAAGGTATATGCCTGCAAGTTCGGTTTGAGTTGTACTTGTTTGTACTTGTTGTACTTGTTTGTATTATTGACGCGCTTCATTGCTGTATGTACGAGAGAAGATTGTTCAAATATATTACATGCACATCCGGTACATCGTCCACCTTCTTCTACAGAGCCGTCCGTATAGCACTGATAAACATCGCTACCCATACTCTGAGTACTTTCAGTGATGCTTTTCAGTGTTAACTGTTTTAATAATGTAGAGTGCACACTATCTTTCTTGGGTGCCTTTACAAAATCAACTGATAGATCCCAGTTATCCCATGGAGTAATTGGTTGATTAATCATTAATTGAGTTGGGTACATATTTAAGAATTTGATGGAATTGGCTACCTTGTAGAACCAAAATGCATAATCAGATTTTGCTCTTCTTCTATGGACCTCAGGTGAGTGTTGCATATTAGAAAGTTTTTCTTGAAACTTCATGTGTTGCCGAGATCTACTCAACGCCTTCACGCCGAAAAATGTGCTAATGGACAAAATTCTTTCACTTATGGTAGGCAATTTTAACTCTGCTCTCATATTAACTATTCTCGTGGACTTTGGAGCCCCAAGGATGAGACGCATAGCTTCATTTTGCAAGGTTTCAAGAGATTTCAGCTGTTTGTCTGTATACAGTGTGAGATGTAGAGCATTGTAGTCAATCACAGAGCGTATAAATGATACATAAAACATTCTAGCAAGTCTCACGTTAATTCCATGATTGACACCAACAAGGACCCGCAAGGGCTTTAATCTCTCCCAGAGTCTCCTTTTGAGTGAAGAAAGGTACCCAAGGTCGTTAATGGGGACACCAAGGTATCTGTAAGACTCGCAGTTCTCAAGTACTCGCCCATCTATATGATAATTGGCTGGTGGAATACCACATGGAATGAGGGCACGAGTTTTCTGTACAGAGATAAGTAGGCCACATTCCTCAGCTCTACTAGCAAAAGCATCGAGCAGAACTTGCATTCTAGGTTCAGTGGCAGCCTATAAACATATATCATCAGCATAACAGATGACAGATGGGGTGGGAGGTGGTCAGCCAGGAGCGCTTTAGTAGCTGATAGTCGGTTGGGCTGGTAACATCTAAGATAAGTAATGGTTTTATTTGTTTGTGCTTAGGATAGATATTCGTGTCTGAGATTACAAGATACCTGGATTGAGCCATCTCCTTTATACATATATAACTTTTTTTGATCAGTGCACTTATTGAATATAAATAGTCAAATATAGGATTATTATATGTTATAATTTTTATGTGTTTGTTTCCCCCCCCCCCCTTAATACTTACTGGTACCATCGCCTATGTTTATCATAGGCGCTGGTATCGTTTACTTTTTATCATTTTATACCATTTACGTTTTACTTTTATACCATTTACGTTTTACTTTTATACCATTTACGTTTATCATTTACTATCCCTTGAGGATAGTTAATGTAATAGGCCTTAGTAATAGATGATCCTGTGGCAGGTACGAGCCAAGGTTATCAAAGCGGGGGTGATAACATTATGGAGGCCTAGGTCCGGGAATTGTTTCCCACATTATAATTACTGCTTTATTTATTTATTTGTGGTACTTGTATTAATTGTAAGTGCCTTCCTAGGTAAAGTGTGAACTTAAGTGTGCCAAGTAGATGATACTCTGTGCTGCTCTGCTACTTCAGTTTGTACTACTGTGTTGACCACAACGCTTCATGATTGAGGTAAGTGTTGTTGCTTGTGCAAGTCCAAGTAGGTGTTCAGTATTGTTGTAATTTTACATTTTGTATATGCAGTGTTGTTTGAGAATTATGGAAAATCAAGTGGAATTGTTGCTAGAGGAGCCAAACTTTGAAGAGATTAAAAACCTGACAAAGTCTGTCCTGATTTATATGGCACATAAATTTGATTTAACAGCTAATAACAGAATGGTTAAAGACCAGTTAGTAAAGTTGGTAGTTACCCACTTAGTAGAAGATGGCAGACTTGAGGAAGACGTCCTAGAGGAATTAGCTGAAGGGTCAATTGATCAGTTAGCATTAAAACGTCTTGAGCTAGAATCTCAGCCTGAACTGGCTAGCCTTGAGGCTCAACAGAAAAAAATAGAATTAGAGGCTCAAAAGCAACAGAGATAATTAGAGGCAGAGGCTCAACAGAGAGACATTGAGGCTCAACTGAGACAACAACAAGTAGAACTAGAGGCACAGAATGCAAGAATTGCAGCTCAGTTGATGTTAGAGGAAGCTATGAATAAGCAAGCAGAGGAACAAACTAGACAATTAGATATTAAACAACAAATGGCAGAAGATACTAGCAGAGTTGAAGCTCAGAGAATTGCAGCTGGACATGGTAACACTAGTAATATTTCAAATAGTACAAATCCTCAGTCTAGAATTTAAATATAAAGAGCTGCCTAAATTTAATGAGGAAGAGCCTGAAGTCCTGAGATCTTCTTCTCTCATTTTTTTTAAATTGCAATCAGAATGAATTGGCCTGTAGATCAGTGGCTTGCAATCATGCTAAATCAGCTCAGGGGTAAGTCACAAGAGGTCTTCCCCTCACTTCCTGATGGTAATTGCTTTGACTGTACTTTCGTTAAGAAGAGCATCTTAAATGTTTATCAATGCTTCTCAATTAAATCCAGAGGCACATGGACAGAAATTTCGTGACTTAAAGAGGGCACATGATCAAACTATTGCGAATTTTACTAGGTTAAAATTAAATTATTGAGAGAGATGGCTTAAATCACTTTCAATTACAGAATTTTAGACTCTTAAAAACCTTCTAATTACTAGAGAAGTATTATCTTGTCTCCCAGGTAGACTTTCAACCTATATGGCAGAGCAAAATACCATTACAGATATATATGAGCTCTTAAAGCTCGCTGATGAGCATGAGTTACTTACCAGGGGCCAGATTCACTAAGTTTTCAATGTTTTTCTTCTTAGCACCTTCGTAGTGGTTAGGTCGGTATTCAGGTCGGCATTTAAGAACAAAAATCTTCGTAAGTTTGGTCCGTCGCGCTAAGAGTGCTGTTGACCACTCGTAGCATTACGTAAACTGGATATAACTCAAATTTTCTCTACAACACAACACGGAGGATCGATTTTATTATAAACAAAAAATTATAGCTGGGGATTTTCGTCGATGCGTCCTTCGTATTAGTTATATATGCATTCTCTGCTTGAAATTTGCAGTAAATATGTCTTTTATGATATTAGAATTAGTTTTATAATAACAAGATATTATAGCAGTAGTTATTAAGTAAATAAACACTTGTGAACATGAAATATGAGAGAAGGTGATGAGCCCTGCCTGATGAAAGCATTTATTATCACCAAGTTCACCTAGTAATAAGTATAGATGGGTATGTATAGCTAAGGTACACCCCCAATTTTTTATTTATTTTGTTTGGTTTTATTTTGGAATTACATCTGGGTGAGACATAAAATAAAAATTTGCTGCACAAATGATGTTAGGTAAGGAGAAGGGTAAACACTTCCAAAAATTTTCTCATTGAATACTTAAGCTATAATTTTGATTATATGGACTATTAAAAAAGAGAGAGGGAAGTACGGGTCCAAGACTTCTTCCTGTTACACAACTTGGGTGTGGAACAAGTAATTAT
The DNA here is from genome assembly GCF_040958095.1 of Procambarus clarkii. NCBI lineage: Eukaryota > Metazoa > Arthropoda > Malacostraca > Decapoda > Cambaridae > Procambarus > Procambarus clarkii. The sequence continues at coordinate 29,713,888 of NC_091190.1, read as the reverse complement.
CAAAAGAAGGCACCATGCCGGGAAGGCTATGTAGCAGTAAGGCAGTGAGGTGAGGCAGCTACTTATTTGAGGAATGTTTATTTTATTTACCTTATAAGCTGAGGCAGCTTATTCTATTTGAGGAATGCTCAGCTGATTCCTCTATATTTAGCATGGAACAAATTTATATCCAAGACCTTCCTGTCACGCAATTTGGCTGTGTGTAACCAAACTAGAAGTGCTCTACAAATCAAGGGACTCAGAATGTGGAATGACCTCCCGAATCATGTCAAAGGCTGTACCTCTCTCAACCAGTTTAAGAGTAAAACCTACGTACTACCTAAATAACTCCATGTAACCTACCTTACCCCCTAAATGTCAACTCATGTCTTGCTATTTTTTAAACAATGCTGTTTGCTCACCAACGTGTACAATTGCTGATTTCTGCTATGTTCCCATCTTTTTTTTATTTTTTATTCCTTCTTTTAACACAATTTATACCTAATCCCAATTACTGTTAAGTGTTAAAGTGTCTAAGTTTAAATTAAGTAAGTTAAGTAAAATTAAGTGTCTAAGTGTTCTTTTCCCCCACACTTTGCCCGAAACGCTATGCATATTTTTTTTTTATTTTTTTTTTGAGATATATACAAGAGTTGTTACATTCTTGTACAGCCACTAGTGCGCGTAGCGTTTCGAGCAGGTCCCTAGAATACGATCCCCGCCGCGAAGAATCGTAAATATTAGTGGCTTTAGGTATTGTATGTACTAGCTCTGTCTATAAATCCAACATTATGTTTGTAAATCAACTATGTATGTACTTTTCCTGAATAAAATTTATTAATATTATTTATTTATTAATCAGTAAGTAATTATTAAAAGAAGGCACCAAGCTGGGAAGGCTATGTAGCACCATTGTGTGTAACAATAAACCAAATTTTTTTTTACCAAATAATGCACCTGTATGGTAAAACAAATATTGTCAGCTGTAAAAATATTGATGCAGTTATTTAAATAAGAAATATAATGAAAGAAATATGACTGGTTTATTTTTATCCTATCTTTTTGTACTGTAAAGTATATCTAAGGATGTGAAAAATTGAGACATAATGCACAATTTAATGAATGATTCAAAAGATATATGACTATTACATATCAACATAATATCTTAATGATCCATGGTTAACATCTATATAAATAAAAATGGAAATGTTCGTTTGTTCAAAATCGCTAATCTCCGAAAGTTCTTCACCGATTACTTAGAAATTTTTACACAACGTTCCAATCGCATCCGGGCAGGCTCATATATACATACTATATAGATGTCACGTCTGTATCGGTAAAAAAAAACATGCTTTTTCTGAAAAACTGTGTGAGGGAAATCTTCGAAACCTCTTTACCGATTGCTTTGAAATTTTGAAACAACGTTGCATTCAAATAGGCGCGTCTTTTTATATATCTACTGTATACATGCCTCACCTGTGACAAGAAAAAACATTAAAAAAAAAAAAACAGCGCCATCTGTTGGACATAAAAGCAACACACGCTGTAATCTCCGAAAGTTCTTCACCAATTGCTTTGAAATTTTGACACAACATTGCATTCGAATAGACACGTCTTTTTATATACCTACTATATAGATGCCACCCCTGTGACAGGTAAAAACATGCATTTTTGAAAAACAGCGTCATCTGTTGCACATAATAGCAACATGCACGCTATACTAAATATGTCACGAATTCCATTTCAATGTTTCTGATTCCATTGATAAATTTTATTTTCATAGATTTCGATTTATTTTATTTTTTATTGAATTATTTTGTGACATGTTGGAATTGAGCTGTGTTGTTTACCATACCGTTCATTTCGTAAGTATAAGTATGGAGGGGGCCTCGTAGCCTGGTGGATAGCGCGCAGGACTCGTAATTCTGTGGCGCGGGTTCGATTCCCGCACGAGGCAGAAACAAATGGGCAAAGTTTCTTTCACCCTGAATGCCCCTGTTACCTAGCAGTAAATAGGTACCTGGGAGTTAATCAGCTGTCACGGGCTGCTTCCTGGGGGTGGAGGCCTGGTCGAGGACCGGGCCGCGGGGACACTAAAAAGCCCCGAAATCATCTCAAGATAACCTCAAGATAACCTCAAGATGGATGCCACACCTGTGGCATCCATACTTATACTTCCATAGATCCATATGGATCTGTATGGATCTCATCACTGTATGGATCTTTACCTGTATGGATCTTATACATCCATACAGGTAAAACTATGCCGTTCTTGAAAAACATCACCATCTGTTGCATGTAAGAGCAAGACACGCTTTACTAAATATGTTACAATTACATTTCAATCTTTCTGATTGCATTGATAAATTGAATTTTCATAGATTCTGATTTATTTTCATTTTGATTTAATTATTTTGTGTGAATTGCGTTGGAATTGAGCTGTGTTGTTTACCAGACCGTTCATTTCGTGAGTATAGTTTTTTAAATTTTTTCTTATTTTCATTTAATTTTTTAACTGTTTTTCTTATATTTCGGTGATGGGAACATCAGATCACGTGATGTTCCCAATTTTCTGATGGGAACATCAGACCATTTGGGAAGGCATCGGGCGAGGGAGTGGGGAATGGTGGGGATGACGGGGGGACGGAAGTGAGAGATGGTGGGGGATGGCAAGGGGACAAGGGACGGGGGTAATGGTGGGGAGGACAAAGGGACAGGGGAGTGGGGCATGGTGGGAAGGAAGATGGGATGGTGGAGTGGGGAAGGTGGGGAGGCCGAGGAGATTGGGGAGGGGGAAATGGTGGGGAGGACTGGGGGACAGGGAAGGTTACTGTGGCTCAGCAATGCACATGCGTTGCTGAGCCACAGCAATGCGTGGCCGGGTACTGCTAGTGATTTAATAAGGATAATACTTGTAATGATACAAACTATAATTTAAAATCTTTATTACTGATTTTTTTATTAAGAAGCTTAGGTATATACAGCAATGTGCTGCTATCCTAATCTATATGGAATTTTACACATTGTAGATAAAAAACTAGCTATAAGTTCATCTAATACTCCTATCTCACAGGATAGTTAGGCATACGTGGAACCCAGGGAGAAAATACCACCCTCAATACAAAAAACAAATCAACTCTGACTTAACAACAACTTCGCGATTTTCACAAGAGATAAGCACTGAATCAAGGAAACTATAATTCTAATTATAATTACTAGTATTATATTATAATTACTCTTACCAGTTTCTACAAGACTCCTCTCAATGTATTTTTTTAACATGCTTAGGTATACACAGCAATGTGCTGCTACCCTATTCTATATGAAAGATTGCAGTGTAGATCATAAAGTAGCTACAAGCTCGTCCAACATCCCCACCTCACAGGACAGCAAGTCATACATGGAATCAGGAGAGAATAAGAATTGTAAGGCAGATATCTATTAGCCCCCACTAGCAAAATCTGGGTACAGCACAAGAATATCTTCCAATATTCTTGAGTGTATGAAGTAATTACAGAGCTCAAAGTACCTCATACCATTTGGTCTGAAGTCACTGATAACAGGACAATCACAGATATAGTATTGGAGAGTATGTCGTCCCAAGTAGGTCTGAAAACAGATGTGTTTTTCGCCCAGAGGGTTATAAACCCAAGGAACCGCCTACCCGCTGAAGCCATAAATGACAAAATCCAGCTAGAAAATATCATTAGGACAACTGGCGGGACTTAACGAGCCCCCGGTTTTTTGTCCTTGTAGAGGTCACTAGATAGTTAGTGGCCCTTGGGTAAATTTAGTTAAATATATACGTAAATATATACCATCGCTTCTCAAGTCTTGGAAGCAGCATGGGAAGCCATACACTATCTCAGAATTACGTTGGTAAACAAAAAATGGAACATATTTGTATATTGACCATCGCCTCATCGCCTGCATATTTGTATACTACAATGTCGGTGCTGACTGTACAAGTTGAAAAAACATAGTTTTACTTCGAAAGATACTAATTTTATAAGAAAATTCGACGTAAATAAATCGCAAGTGGTCATGAATAAGCTTCGATATTCCAGCGTCGTGATTGGCTTGTAAGATGCAAAATGTTAACTTCTCTCTGATTGGCCAAACTAAAAGTCTAGTGACATCTAGCGAGACCTAAGTGAACTACTTAAAAATCTTCAAAAGTTTACTTTTCTGAATCGCACCTTAGCGCGTTCTTAGCCGGAACTTAGGAACCCTCGTAGCAAACCTACTTACAAAGAAATACATGGAGCTTCGTGAATCTAGGTCCAGGGTACAATTTAAAGCCCAGTCCATTAATTTTAATTGTAGATTAAATCCTAATGCTCATAACAATGTTCACCAGAGCAAACCTAGTTACAATTCCCCTGCTACCAATCCTGCAGTGTGTGACTCCCCACCGAGCCTGCCCACCTGTGCATGGCAAAGTTTTGCCGGACTCCTGGCAGTAGCCTCAATTCCACCTCTTCCTTTCTGGTCGCCAGCTGGGTAATTCTCTCTGCATCCCAGCAATGCTGTTGGTTCGAATATGGTATCGTATCTACAGCCCAGGACTTCGTTCTATATAATACCAGTACTAGAATTCAAATATACCATCGTGTTGCCAACCCAGGGTCTCCTTCAATGTAATACCTGTACAGTGGTATAATCATATATCATTTACCCACAATGCTCAAAGAGAAGGAGGTGACACCAAAAGCAACGATAAAAAAATCAAGTTTACTCAAAAGCAAACTACAAACACATGGGATATATATATATATATATATATATATATATATATATATATATATATATATATATATATGTCGTACCTAGTAGCCAGAACGCACTTCTTTGCCTACTATGCAAGGCCTGATTTGCCTAATTAGCCAGGTTTTCATGAATTAATTGTTTTTCGACTACCTAACCTACCTAACCTAACCTAACCTAACTTTTTCGGCTACCTAACCTAACCTAACCTATAAAGATACGTTAGGTTAGGTTAGGTAGGGTTGGTTAGGTTCGGTCATATATCTACGTTAATTTTAACTCCAATAAAAAAAAAATTGACCTCATACATAATGAAATGGGTAGCTTTATCATTTCATAAGAAAAAAATTAGAGAAAGTATATTAATTCTGGAAAACTTGGCTTAATAGGCAAAAAGGGCCTTGCATAGTAGGCTGAGAAGTGCGTTCTGGCTACTAGGTACAACATATATATATATATATATATGTCGTACCTAGTAGCCAGAACTCACTTCTCAGCCTACTATTCAAGGCCCGATTTGCCTAATAAGCCAAGTTTTCCTGAATTAATATATTTACTATAATTTTTTTCTTATGAAATGATAAAGCAACCCTTTTCTCTATGTATGAGGTAAATTTTTATTTATTGGAGTTAAAATTAACGTAGATATATGACCGAACCTAACCAACCCTACCTAACCTAACCTAACCTATATTTATAGGTAAGGTTAGGTTAGGTAGCCAAAAAAAGCTAGGTTAGGTTAGGTAGGTTAGGTAGACGAAAAAACATTAATTCATGAAAACTTGGCTTATTAGGCAAATCGGGCCTTGAATAGTAGGCTGAGAAGTGCGTTCTGGCTATTAGGTACGACATATATATATATATATATATATATATATATATATATATATATATATATATATATATATATATATATATATATATGTCGTACCTAGTAGCCAGAACTCACTTCTCAGCCTACTATTCAAGGCCCGATTTGCCTAATAAGCCAAGTTTTCCTGAATTAATATATTTACTATATTTTTTTTCTAATGAAATGATAAAGCAACCCTTTTCTCTATGTATGAGGTCAATTTTTTTTTATTGGAGTTAAAATTAACGTAGATATATGACCGAACCTAACCAACCCTACCTAACCTAACCTAACCTATCTTTGTAGGTTAGGTTAGGTAGCCGAAAAAGTTAGGTTAGGTAGTCGAAAAACAATTAGTTCATGAAAACTTGGCTTGTTAGGCAAATCGGGCCTTGCATAGTAGGCTGAGAAGTGCGTTCTGGCTACTAGGTACGACATATATATATATATATATATATATATATATATATATATGCGACACGAAATGGGGTCGCACGGAATGCGACACGAAATGGGGTGCCATGACAGACCCAGCACTCAGACCAGCCATGCCGAAAGCCAAGAAACAATCCAGTTGGGACAGCCCCATTGTAGACAAAGAAGCCACAGCTTTGCTGGAGGCAGCAACAACCCCCAGTGATCGTGCACACCTCACAGCTGTGCAGGCTCCCCATGCAGGGGACTTCCTTCTGGCAGTCCCTATGTCTGCGACAGGCACACGTCTTGATCCGCAGGAGCTCCATATTGCAGTCGCTCTCCGCCTTGCTGCCCCTATGCACACTGTTCACAGGTGTATTTGCGGCGAGGCAGATGCTGACGAATATGGATTGCATGGCCTGCACTGTGGAAAATCGGGTGGTTGGCACACTAGACACGACGAAGTCAACGACATCATTAAAAGAAGCCTTGCCTCTGCTCAGTGTCCAGCGGAGAGAGAGCCCCGCAACCTACTGAACCATGACTCTGTTAGCTTTGCCGGCCGACCAGACGGAATCACATTGCGTCCGTGGAAGGGTGGCAGGCAGTTAGCATGGGACTATACTTGTGTATCCACCCTGGCAACGACATACATCACCCTCTCTGCCGGCACGGCAGGAGCCGCAGCGACACACAGAGAAAAACAAAAGTCAGTCAAGTACAGGCAATTAGATCAAAGGTACAATTTCGTTCCAATAGGGTCTGAGACCCTAGGCCCATGGGGTGAGAGTGCAAGAAGGTTTCTTAAGGATCTTGGTTCCAAGCTCATTGACACCACAAGAGACCCTAGAGCAGCAAGTTTTCTCTTTCAGCGCCTCAGTGTCGCGATCCAGAGGGGAAATGCCCGCTGCATCCTCGGTTCCTGCCCGGCGTCGGAGGAGTTTGAGGAAATCTACAGCCTCTAGGAAGCGAACTTTTTCTTGTGTCCTCTTAATGTTCATTTTTTGTATAAAATCAGATATGTAACTGTATAACCTTGCATAATAAAGTGTACATCATAATAAAAAAAAAAGGTGGGTGGTAGGAGAAGTGAACACTCTTTCGTATTCAGAGTTAAATGTCAAGTTTTTCCCTGAGTGCTCTATGTTCCCTTCTCTGAGGCTGTGGGTCCCTATAATTGCACCAGTGGTGGTACCCCCCTATATATATATATATATATATATATATATATATATATATATATATATATATATATATATATATATATATATATATATATATATATATATATATTATATATATATATATATATATATATATATATATATATATATATGCAACAATGATCACAAAAACACTGATCCAAGTATGCAGAATAACCACATATGAAAAATAGAAAATGCTTAACGCGTTTTCGGCTAATTCGCCTTCATCAGAGCAAAGTAGAATGGAGATAAGTTTGCTGATCAGACCTTTATATCCGCCTGGGCAGATCACCTGACCACCAAAAATAAGTGGAGGAAAGGAATTATAAGAAAGAAGGAAACTGCAGAAGGCCTATTGGCCCATACAAGGCAGCTCCTTTTAATATCTCCAAGTGCCATACGTGTTTAAATGATTGCTATATTGTTTTGACGTGCTATATTGAGGCTTAAATAGGGATCCAACTTGTACATACCGGGGCTCACATTAAGGCTGTTGTTACAATGTTTGATCAGAGCAGACTCGATCACGTTTCGTTCAACAAAATCCTTACTTTTAACAATACATTTTGCCCCTGTGAAGTCGATAGAATGATTACATAAACTGGAATGTAAATACAATGCACTGGATTGCTGGACTGTACGAATAGCATATGAATGCTGTTTTAAACGCGAGGAAAGAGATTTACCAGTCTGGCCGATGTAAACACATGCACACTCATTACAAGGGATGGAATACACACAACCTGCTACAGACGAGGGCGAGTTCTTAATTAACATGGACTTAACTGTATTATCATTTTTGAACACTAGATTAATATTAAGGTTCTTCAGGGCTGGGGCAAGATTTACTAGACCCTCAGAATATGGTAATACCAACGAATTTTTCAGTTCTGGTTTCGACTTAGTAGTCTGTTTGTAGAAAGTCCTTTTTGCTTGACCAAACGCAAGATCCAAGATCGATTTTGGGTGTTTTAACTTCTTCCCAATTTCAAATATATTTGCTATTTCTTCATCGAAAAATTCCGGACTACAAACTCTCAGTGCTCTGAGAAACATACCAGAAAAACCTGCCCGCTTGACCTGAACATGATGATTTGAATAGAAATGTACATACGAGCACACATTGGTAGGTTTCCTATACACATTGAATTTGAAACTTCTACCAATTCTATGAATCATGATGTCTAAAAAAGGCAGAACACCATTCACTTCGTTCTCAATTGTGAATTTAATTGACGGAACCAGCGAATTGATTTGATTGAGAAAATCAGTTTCGTCACGATTAACCGGCCACAGGCACAAAATATCGTCAACGTACCTGTACCAAAGCAAATTTGAGGGTAAAATCCTGGGAAGGATATTTATTTCGAAACATTCCATGTACAGATTGCTCAAAACAGGGGAGAGGGGATTACCCATCGCCATGCCAAATGTTTGTTTATAAAATGAATCATTAAAGCTGAAATAATTATCTTTAATGCACAATTTTATAAGTTCAATAATGGTGTTAGTAGGCAAAGTTAAATTATACCTTGGGAGTAGATCCCGTAAGAATGACAACAGATCATCAACAGGAACCCTAGTGAACAGAGCCGTCACATCAAAACTCACAAGTTTAAAATCATAATTTAATTTCAAACTAGACAACTTGTTAACCAAGTCCAAGTTGTTTGTTATGTGTGAGTTGGAAATGGAACCTACTACTGGAGACAAGACTTGGACAAGCCATTTGGAAAGTCTATATGCCACAGATCCAAGAGAACTAATAATAGGTCTTGCAGGATTATTCGGTTTGTGTGTTTTAATAAGCCCATATAGATATGGGAGAGAAGGGGAACGACTTAAAAACTTAGGAATCAACTCCTTATCTTTCTTGAGCACGGTTTTAAGAGTTTTGTTGAAATGAGCAATAACTCTTTCAATAGGGTCACTATTAACAGGTAAGTAAGTGTCTCTGTCCTCCAATAACTGGTTCATTTTTTGGACATAGTCTTCTTTGTCCATGATGACAACAGCATTGGATTTATCAGCTTTAGTGATATGTAGAGAGTTATCTTTTTTGAGGGTTTTGAACGCTCGCATAAACCTCTCTGGACAATTAGGCACAGTACCCTTAAGTAAAGAACCGTACACCATTCCCTTGCAAATATTGATGTCGTCAGATGAAATCTCACTAGATTTCTCCAAATTGCAAAAACTTTTGGCAATATTTGCATAATTCACATCTCTATTTGATATGGAGAAACTCAGACCGTAACCAAGAGCAGTCATCGTATCATTATCAAGTTGTTTACTAGAGAGATTAATAACAAAGTCAGTGTTGGCATGTTTATTCCAATCACTTTGTTGAATGAGCCTATTTAATTTTGAATCAAGCTTCGTACTTACATTCGTGCAGGCAGATCTCGTGCAGGCAGATTCATATGCTATTCGTACAGCCCAGCAATCCAGTGCATTGTATTTACATTCCAGTTTATGTAATCATTCTATCGACTTCACAGGGGCAAAATGTATTGTTAAAAGTAAGGATTTTGTTGAACGAAACGTGATCGAGTCTGCTCTGATCAAACATTGTAACAACAGCCTTAATGTGAGCCCCGGTATGTACAAGTTGGATCCCTATTTAAGCCTCAATATAGCACGTCAAAACAATATAGCAATCATTTAAACACGTATGGCACTTGGAGATATTAAAAGGAGCTGCCTTGTATGGGCCAATAGGCCTTCTGCAGTTACCTTCTTTCTTATAATTCCTTTCCTCCACTTATTTTTGGTGGTCAGGTGATCTGCCCAGGCGGATATAAAGGTCTGATCAGCAAACTTATCTCCATTCTACTTTGCTCTGATGAAGGCGAATTAGCCGAAAACGCGTTAAGCATTTTCTATTTTTCATATGTGGTTATTCTGCATATATATATATATATATATATATATACATATATATATATATATATATATATATATATATATATATATATATATATATATATATATATATATATATATATATATATGTATTATTAAATATGACCGAAAAAGTAAGATTAATAATTCTAACACGAATTTTCTCAATCTTTCGTACATTTCTTTTCACTGTTGGTGGTAATTCAAAAATCAATTCTCCAAAATTCATTTTTATTTCTAGTCTGACGCGACATTTGAGCGCGTTTCAAAAAACTTATTACATTTTCAAAGACTTTAGTTTAAACATACACAACTGAATAGAACTTACACATCTCCGATTTGTTTATATCTACATTTGAGTGAGGTGGATGGGGTGAGGTGGTATTTAGGGTGAGGAGGAAAGAATCAAGGCAATTACAGAAGCACCATACTGTCCCCCGAGCTCAAAACGGCAGCCAAAAGCCTTCGTGAGAACAAGGAGATAGTTGTCAGGAGAGGTGACAAGTCGCCAATATACGTCATTCTTAAAAAAGCCGAATATCTGGCGAAAATGAACCTCATACTCTCTGACCAAACTAAATTCCAAAGGGTAACGAAGGACACTACAACCGAATTGAAAGCAAAGGTCAACAAACTAATCGAAACTGTGAACGCCAAGAAATCAGGACTCCACCTGCCAAAGATCATTGGGGAATATAAACCTGGATATGTGTATGGAAATGTCAAGACACACACAAGCCTGGAAACCCACTTCGGCCAATCATTAGCCAGATACCCACACCCACGTACAGACTAGCGAAGCGACTCAATGGCCTACTGACTCCTTATGTCCCTTGTGCCTTCAGCCTGAAGTCGCCAAAGGAATTTGTTGACTTACTGCGGGGCACACGGGCCACAGGAATAAGAGCCTCGTTGGACATAGAATCGCTGTTTACCAACGTACCTGTGGACGAGACAATCGGGATGGTAGCCGACAGAGTGTATCGTGATCCAGCCTGTACTCCTCTTGACATACCAGAAAATATCCTAAGGAAACTACTCCAAGCTTGTACTAAAGAGGCACCCTTCTTGAGCCCGGATGGGCACATGTATAAGCAAGTAGATGGGGTCGCCATGGGTTCTCCCCTAGGTGTCCTGTTTGCAAACTTCTACATGGGTACCATCGAGCAAAAAGTCTTAGTCGACATGAACTTGAAACTGGCCATATACTGCAGGTATGTTGATGACATTTTTACACAGGTACCTGATGTCAGACATCTGCAGGATCTGAAGGAGGCATTTGAGCGGAGTTCCGTGCTGCGTTTCACTTACGAGATGGAAAAGGATGGGAAGCTGCTCTTTCTAGATGTAACAGTCATGGAAAAGAGCGGAGGTTTCCACACTGCAGTCTACACTAAGGAAACGAACATAGGAATGTGCCTAAATGCCAAAAGCGACTGCCCAGATAGGTACAAGAGGAGTGTTGTTAACGCATATGTCGACCGTGCTCTCAGCCACAGCTCAGAATGGAAGCAAGTCGACGAAGAACTCTGTAGGGTAAGGCAGGTCCTAGTCAACAACGGCTTCTCCAATGGTTTCGTCGAAGACATCATAAGAAGGAAAGTGAAACGCCATGCAACCTCTGAAGAGACAACCAACACAACACCTATACCCCCTATTAGACTATTTTACAGGAACTTCTTTTCCACAGCTCATAAAACGGAGGAAAGGGTCCTGAAAGATATTGTTAATAGAAACGTTATCCCTACAGACAAAAATCAGAGGATACAACTGACGATTTACTATAAAACCAGAAAAACGGCCAGCCTACTCATGAGAAACTCTCCAGACACAAAACAGAACGCTTTAAAAGAGACCAACGTCGTCTATGCCTTCAAATGCCCTCTTCGGGACTGTAAGCTCCAAAAAACCCAGTATATAGGCAAGACAACAACATCTCTTTCTAGGCGTTTAACGATGCATAAGCAACAGGGCTCCATTTAGGAACATATAATCTCTTCCCACAACCAGACCATCGCCAGAGAAATCCTAGTAAACAACACAGAAATCATCGATAGATACAGCGATAGCAGGCGGCTTGACGTTTGCGAGGCATTACACATCAAGAAGTCAACACCAGCAATCAACAGCCAATTAATGCACAACTATATTCTACCCACCTCAAGACTCTGCTCCAATATAGAAGCATCAAGAAATATGGACCAATAGGCTTTCTACAATCACTTCTATTCAATACCCATTGTTTCGTGTTCTGTCTTGTGTTGATGAAATTAATACCTTATTAAATACCACCTCACCCCATCCACCTCACTCAAATGTAGATATAAACAAATCGGAGATGTGTAAGTTCTATTCAGTTGTGTATGTTTAAACTAAAGTCTTTGAAAATGTAATAAGTTTTACGAAACGCGCTCAAGTGTCGCGTCAGACTAGAAATATAAATGAATTTTGGAGAATTGATTTTTGAATTACCACCAACAGTGAAAAGAAATGTACGAAAGATTGAGAAAATTCGTGTTAGAATTATTAATCTTACTTTTTCGGTCATATTTAATAATATATATATATATATATATATATATATATATATATTATATATATATATATATATATATATATATATATATATATATATATATATATATATATATATATATATATATATATATATATATATATATATTCTTATGGAAATAGTAATGGTGACAGCAGCCCTCCTCTGGTGGCCGCCGGCAACTTGCATCAGCTGATCGAGTTTGGATGGGCCACAGGCCCCTAACTGGAGGACGGCTCACTCAGCGTAGATCCACACTCCTCCACAGGTCAGCCGCTCACGCCACTCGCTGTCTTCACCAGGCAGTAGATAACATATACATGCTGTCCCACAGCCAGGTCCTTTGACTACTATAAACACTAGTAAATGTCTAGACGTAACAATAGGCATATCTTGCCAAACATCAAGGGAAATATGGGAGGGAAAAAATTGTCTACCTTATCGAATCCTACCCTCAGACGCCTAAACTCCGGTGGTCGCTGGATCCTCAGTTCCTCACGTCGTTTCTTGACGTTCCAGATGCGTCACCAGTCCATAGGTGTCGTGAACACCCTCGTCATCGCCGTACTCGTTCCCTTGACGTAGTTCCTGGGCACTGACAGTACCAGTCGTCACTGCACACGCCGTTTCCCTCAAGCACTCCTTCACCGAGACCACTCACTCATGGATCAGAATGCGTCTTCTACCTTCTGAGTTCCCAGTGGGCGTGATCCAATCACAACAGCTCTGAGTACCTCGGAGTTCCACTGACGGCAAGCCACTCACTACTCCAGCTGTCGTAACTCTCTCGACTCCTCCCAGACTATCAGCTCACAGTCCTCGGCGCCCTTACACCGCTGAAACTCAGCTCCTCGCACTTCCCTGAAGTACTGCAGTCTTTGGTAGTCACTATACACTTGTCAGGCTGTGTAAATCCACTGAATGAGGTTCCTAGGCCTCAGAACTTGAGAGCTCAACCAGCGCATGTCCACTCTCAATGAAGCGCCACAGGTCTCTCAGCGCCTGGCGCTCTGCAGGCGATGGGCCAAGTATCCCTGTGACATCACAGATCCAGGGGTGGGCTCAGATTGGTCAATCAAGTCATGTGACCTCAGCCGGCCAATCACCGGTCGGCGGGCGCGGCACACAAAATGGTGGACTTGCAGACAGGGGGGCGCCATTTTGTTGTACCTCGGACGCGACTTTTCCCTCTTACCTGCAAACTAAAAATGCAAATTTCTCCACAAATAAATAACCATTTCGGTAGCCTTATACATCAAAAGATTCCCTGCATCTCAGAGAACCTGCAGGTAAGCTGATATGACTCTTGAAACTGGCATATGGAAGAAACAGGAGAGAGGGCATCGTCACAGAGTCAACCACTGACAGTAGATTTTGTAGCCATTGCAAGAGAAGACGTCATGTCATAACTTCCTGTTTTCAGAAACACCTAGAGTTAAGACCTAAAGGTTTCATTTTCTTGTAGGGGTGTGCAGAGTATAATAAACATGTTACTGTAGATTCTAAATGGATGTCCAATTATCACCCAAATATTCAATCTGGTGAAGTTTTATGTACTAATGGTAAACGGAAGCCAGTTGTTCTTCTCCATGACACTGGAGCTTCTCAAACATTAATTTCAGCTTGTGAAATTAATGTTTAATGTTGCAAAGAGAGATATTGGGGAGTTTGTAGTTCATCAGTGTTGTAGGATGTCAAACAAACTCTGATAGATGTTAATTTGAGGTCCACTATTACCCCAGGCTTGTGCACTGTTGGTGTTAGTAAACAGTTACCCATCCCAGGCATGGATGCTATTTTGGGTAATGATGTGGCTATAAATCGTGTTGGGAAGGTTGATCCCATTTTGTTACCAAAATCAGTTATGTTGAGTAAACAGCCAGTTGCAGTGGATGGTGTTAAATACCCTGCCTGTGCTGAGTTTAGTTCTGTGAATGACCAGCATGTTGTAGTGGATAGTGTTATCTACCCTACTTGTGCTGATTCCAGTTCTATTATTGTTCCAGTTGTCAGTTCTGTCAATACCAAAGTAATTGTTCCAGAGACCAGTACTCCTTAAGAGGAGAAGTGGAATGTGGATTGTCAGGATTCCTGTGTGGCCAACCTAGTTGTTGAGAGTAAGTATGGTACTATGACCCTGCTTTATTCTAATCCAGTGGACGCTTTGGAACAGGAAGTCTATGTGCCATTGTCTTGCCCGCTCACTACGAACGTTGTGCCAGAAGTTGAGAGAAAATCAGTTGTTTCCACGACTCCACTTTATTCTGACCAAGTGAATGGTTTGGGAAAGTATGTCGGGTTGACAGAGGTTTTCCTGCTCACTCCAAAGTTAGAATCAGTTATCGAGAGTGAGTCCATTGTAGAGGCCCTGCCTTGCCCTAGCCTAGATGACGGAAAAGGGGAAGAGGACAAATACCTCCAGGCAAGTAAAGCAGGCAAGTATCCCTGATACTTGCCTGCTCGCTTCAGATTTTGAGTCCTTGGATTTGTGTAAATTGAGTACGACTGACCCCGAGAGCCCAAAGAGTAGCAAGGAGACAGTCTGTACTGTAGATCCACTGTTGGAGAGTGTGGGAGATCAGCCAGAGGATCAGCTTCTGACGAGTAGATGGAGACCCATTGAGCCTCCCTATTCAGTTGTCTGTGAGGATGTGACCCAGCTTGGTAGTGTTATTGATTGTAAACAGACAATATTCCAAGCATCTCCTGTTTATGTCATGAGAGGAAAATTTGGTAAATCTTGTGTGACTATTCATAGTGGTAACATTTCTTCTAGTCCTAAGTTGCAGAGAGTTGTGGCCAGTTATTCTTATTCCATGGAGAGTAAGTGTTTCCCATTGGGTAAATTGAGTCAGAGTGTTCTTAGGATTTCCGTGAAATCTATTGTTATTCTGCAAGAGCCATTCTTCCTTGTAGTAATGGAATGTGGGGCATCTTTGTCCAGCCTTGTGATTGAGCAGAGAGAGTTTACTCAAATAAGTTGTACATTCAGTTGTTTTGAGAAAGCTGTGTGGAATTCTTGAGCAGTGTCTCTATCTTTAGATTAGTTTATTTGATTTGAAAGAGTAGTGAACAAAATGTACGTTCTGCTCAAGGGTTGTACTGACTTTCAGAGTCAAAATGGTGTTGAAGGATTTTGTCAGATTTTGGAGCAGATGTTCAAAGTCACAGGTGTGTGGTTCAAGTTGGAGTGGGACAAGATTATACGCTTATTTGTTTTGATGAGTGCGAAGGGTTACAGGTTGTTCTTGGGTGGTTCCCAGGTAAGGTGCTTTTCATCTTCAAGGTGATAAGGCCCTTAACACTATTGTTGGATTATTTGATGTCACCAGGAGGAAGTCACTTACTGAGTAAAGTCCATAGTAAGGGTTGTGAAGCCTTATGTGAAGCTATTTTCTTGGAAGGCCAGGATGGTCATGAAGGTGTGGTTTGTACTAAAGTTCACCATTAGAGGGCGTGAGCTTGTTCTTGGAGTTGTGATTTGGATACTGTGCATAGGAATAATTCTGTTTTCTTTCACTGATCGATATGACAGAGTTATGAAGCAATTGACTTATGTGTTCACTGATGGTCATCTGAGTCAGTTCAATCATGTAGTCCTTGTACTTGTTCTCGTGGTTTGTATCTGTTGGGTTGGATATCAAGGGTCTTCTAAGAAGTTGTGTTATGTTTCTGAGGGGTCTACGAGTGATCAGGTTTCAGATGTATCTGTGTGGTTTAACCCTGTTTCTTCTACTTTTACTACAAATTGGTCGAGGCTATATGTTCCACAGAAGTGCCATTGTGATGGGAAACAGATGTCCTTGTCGGGGCATGCCCAAAACAACTTCATTACCCAGGAGAAGTCCCTAAACCACCTTGCATCCAGTCAGTTTCATCTAAGCGGCTCATCTCCCGAAACAAGGAGTAATGACTAGTGGAACATGTATTGGAAAAATTTACCAGTTAGAAAATGGATACTATGGAAGTATTGGATTAATTTAAGTTTAACAGTGGAACCAGATGAAAAGATAACTCGTGGCATAGACCTTGTTACAGTGAGTACATTAATTGACATTGCTACTCGTGTGCATCATGATAACATTATTGATAGGAGAGTGATGTATTACCTCATGATATAGGTGAACAGAATGAGATAGTACCCTGGAGAGATAAATTTACATACTCCAGAGAAACAGGTGTGAAACTCCCTATATATACAGACAGTGATGTAGAACATGATCACAGCACTGAGCTTTTTGATTTTCATGTGAAACATACATGTTCAAATTTGATTGTGGGAGAAATAAAGTATACCTGTGTTTTCATTTTTGCCCAGACATATACCATGCTTTATATTACATGCATAGGCTGTTCAGTGTGGTTGGTTCTGTATATTTTATTGATCATATGTTTCATTTTTCATACTCTTTTATGCATGCATACTTTTCCATTCATGTATTATGTATTGTACTTACTCTAGTTAAATATGCCATTAATCTTCAATTAATTGTATTTTTCTCTTGGAGGTGGGGGTATGTTACGAATCCATGTCGGAGTATAGATTCTCACAGGATAAAACATACTGTATTTTTTTTGTGCAGGGATATTAATATACTGTAGTTACCTACAATGTGAATTATATATATATATATATATATATATATATATATATATATATATATATATATATATATATATATATATATATATATAATATTTATGATCGATGTTCCCTTCGGGAATCTTAATTTTAAGATGAATAGGAAAACCAGGGATATACTGAACATCTTGTTTCAGATTCTTTACTTTAAAATGCATAACGTTTCGAATACTTTTCGTATTCATCATCAGATCTAAAAGAAAAAACAGAAATCACAATCAAATAACTGGTAAACAAAGAACTCATACTGAATATAATTGCCTATCAAAGAAAGGAAAATGCTTAAAAAACAAAACACTTAAGCGCACTTAAAGTGATCAATACAAATAAAACTTATTAACCGTCACATATATTAAAGCTAATTTAAAAATCCATTAAACTACAAGATGAATTTTATAACTACTACAACAACCCATTCTATTAAACTTACGTGAAGTGATCAGAAGTGAAACTTAATACTTAACACATAGATACTAAACACTATAACAAATATTTTATAATGACTACAAATCTACAAAAAATGTATATAAAATACAAACAGAATAAACGACAATTATAAAGTACTAACCAAAATCTTATAAAAAACTCAAATATTAAATAAAATTAAATACCAAAAAATGTATTATATATCCTAAATAAAAGATTATATTAATGTACAATGTCAAGATTTGAAATAAGTAAGAAAGGGCAAAGACATGGTAAACTAAACAAAATTATAATAAAATTAAATTACCAGAATGAACTATAAATCAAATTACAGGGCCTACTGTGCACTATACAGTGTACAATTGAACAGCTGAAAGGTTGCTATTTAACAGAGGGCGCAGCTCCTTTATATATAAGTATTCCATTACTCTCAAAACTGACTGTCCATTCCTACAAGTGTCCAGAATTTTAAAATCAGATTCCAGCAGAGAATGATCAAACTCATAACAATGGTTTCTAATCTCCGAAAATGATGATTTAGACAATGGTAATCCAGTCCTAAAAGATAATCCCCGGTGCTCAAGTATCCTAATCTTAAAGTTCCGAATGGAACTCCCGATATATCCAGCATTACAGCTGGAACAATTATACATATATACGACATTAGAGCACAGGGGGGTAGGCACTTTATCTTTAAATTTAAAATAAGAGCCTATGGTAACTCCAGGACTCCACTTTAGTGCGCTTAAGTGTTTTGTTTTTTAAGCATTTTCCTTTCTTTGATAGGCAATTATATTCAGTATGAGTTCTTTGTTTACCAGTTATTTGATTGTGATTTCTGTTTTTTCTTTTAGATCTGATGATGAATACGAGAAGTATTCGAAACGTTATGCATTTTAAAGTAAAGAATCTGAAACAAGATGTTCAGTATATCCCTGGTTTTCCTATTCATCTTAAAATATATATATATATATATATATAAATATATATATATATATATATATATATATATATATATATATATATATATATATATATATATATATTATTAAATATGACCGAAAAAGTAAGATTAATAATTCTAACACGAATTTTCTCGATCTTTCTTACATTTCTTTTCACTGTTGATGGTAATTCAAAGATCAATTCTCCAAAATTCATTTTTATATTTATACTATAAAACCAAAAAAACGGCCAGCCTACTCATGAGAAACTCTCCAGACACAAAGCAGAACGTTTTAAAAGAGACCAACGTCGTCTATGCCTTCAAATGTCCTCTTGGGGATTGTAAGCCTCAAAAAACTCAGTATTTAGGCAAGACAACAACATCTCTTTCCAGGCGTTTAACGATGCATAAGCAACAGGGCTTCATTAAGGAACATATAGCCTCTTCCCACAACCAAACCATCACCAGAGAAATCTTAGCAAACAACACAGAAATCATTGATAGATACAGCGATAGCAGGCGGCTCGACGTCTGCGAGGCACTACACATCAAGAAATCAACACCAGCAATCAACAGCCAATTAATGCACAACTATATTCTACCCACTTCAAGACTCCGCTCCAATACAGAAGCATCAAGAAATATGGACCAATAGGCTTTCAACAATTACTTCCATTCAAATACCCATTGTTTCTTGTTCTGTTTTGTGTTTGAATTTAATACCCATTCAATACCCATTGTTGAAAGTTTGTTTTCACCTCATCCACCTCACCCAAATGTAGATATAAAATCGAATATGTGTAAGCTCTATTCAGTTTCAGTTGTGTGTTTGTAAACTAAAGTCTTTGAAAATGTAATAAGTTTTTCGAAACGCGCTCAAGTGTCGCGCCAGACTAGAAATAAAAATGAATTTTGGAGAATTGATCTTTGAATTACCATCAACAGTGAAAAGAAATGTAAGAAAGATCGAGAAAATTCGTGTTAGAATTATTAATCTTACTTTTTCGGTCATATTTAATAATATATGTCTACAGGAAAGACTGTTACCAAAATATATATATATATATATATATATATATATATATATATATATATATATATATATATATATATATATATATATATATATATATATATATATTTTTTTTTTTTTTTTTTTTCCACACACCCAGTTGATGCCTCCACACGCAGTTGCTGGCAGTTGCTTGGCCATGACCCAGTGTGTTTGCCCACCTCTATAGAACAATGCACAGTTTAACTCTCCCAACCGAGTTGAAATGGAAGGGGTCCCAGCGGTCGGGCAGGACTCCACAAGCCTTGAGGTGCCAACAACTACTCCTAAAAGAGGTTTTTGCCGAGTATGCAACAAAAACACCGCCATAAACTCCAATGGTGGTGTTATCCGCTTTCACACCGTCAACGAGGTAAGATGCAGTGGTTCCCACCAGCTTCCAAAGGGAAGCAATGGCCAGCTGCCATTGACAGTTAGAGAAGAGACTCCCATTAACCTAATCTCATCTGAAAACCTCACCCAAGCGATCATAGCGACGTCTGCTAGAACATTACCACACATCCCAAAAGCAGCCCGCCCAAATGCAACAGGCAAACTCTGTAATCTTCTGAAAAGGGTCAATGATGCCCCCAGAAAACATTTAAGCGTGGCATAATGTCCTTCTGTTTGGCAATGTATGCCTCACCGTCCCTCCAAGAAGGGACAAATCACTTGCTTCCTCGGTCCTGAGGGCGATAAATGAATACCCAAGGGGGGACAACCTAGTTCGCCTGCCTCTCCGAGCAAAACACACCCACCGCAGAAACGGTAACAACAACGTACCGGGAACGTACAAAATCAGAGCACAAATCACCAAGAAAATTGAAGAGGGAAATACCGCAAGTGCTATTAGAGTCCTCACCAGTGACGAGAAAATTGCTCCTCGAAACTCAGCCACAGCACGGGCCCTGCAAAGCAAGCACCCACCCAGAGCCCCTCAAGGCGACAACATCGTTCCGCCATCAGCCGACACCATTTCAGACCCATTAATTGTTGGTGAATCTGAGGTCTACAAAGCAGCCATTTCTTTTCCACCTGGGTCAGCAGGCGGCTTTACAGGGTTAAAACCTCAACACATCAAGCAAATGTTAAATCCTGCGGTTGGTGATGCTGCACAAGATCTTCTTATGGAACTCACAAGGTTCGTCAACATGTGTCTGGCTGGTGAGATACCTGAGGCCATCAGGCCTCTCTTTTTTGGTGCCTCCCTCTGTGCTCTCAAAAAGAAGGACGAAGGAATCAGGCCAATCGCTGTTGGCAACACTCTCCGACGCCTGATTGCCTAGGCTGCTACTAGGGTAGTCAGCCAGCAAGCGGCTGAATTGCTCAAACCAATCCAGCTAGGATTTGGAATCCCCCAAGGCTGTGAAGCGGCTGCCCATGCAGCACGAGCTTACATCACCAACAATTCTGATGAAAAGGCCCTGCTCAAACTGGACTTTAAGAATGCCTTCAACATGGTCAGAAGAGATGCAGTACTTTGTGCCGTACATCGCCATTTCCGGCCCCTCTACCCGTTCATACTATCGTGCTACAGTGGTGAGTCAAAACTGCTCTTTGGTGAACATGAAATCAGATCATGTGAAGGTGTTCAGCAAGGTGATCCTCTTGCTCCCCTTCTTTTCTGCTTAGTCTTAAAAGAAATCACCGAAAGCTTGTCCAGCGAGTTCAACATCTGGTTTTTGGATGATGGCACTGTAGCTGGCACCGTAGACCACCTCTTGGCAGATATCAGGAAAATAAGGGAGCAAGAAGTAAGCCTGGGTCTCGTCCTGAACCCTTCCAAGTGTGAAGTAGTCTCTTCCAACCCAGACATCGTAGCTAGAATAAGGTCTGCCTTGCCTGGAGCCCATGTCATTAGGGCCGAGAACAGCACCCTCCTTGGAGCCCCCCTCGGGTCTAACGCTATTGAGGAGATCCTTGACAAGAAAATCGCAGACCTTAGGAGGATGGAAGACAGAATAGGTGACATCGATGCCCACAATGCTTTTTATCTCCTCACCAAATGCCTATCCCTTCCGAGACTAACCTACTTTCTGAGGTGCGCCCCTTCTTACGACAGCCGAAAGCTTGAAGAGTATGACCTCTTACTGAAGACTGTGCTGGAAAAAGTTGTTAACCTCTCCCTCAACGAATGGCAGTGGAAACAAGCCACTCTTCCTGTTAGGCTCGGTGGCTTGGGTGTCCGCACTGCTACCCAAATTGTTGTCCCAGCCTTCCTGTCTTCCTCCTCAGCATCAGATGACCTGGTTAAGGAAATTCTACCTGACACCCTGAGTGATGTAGCGGGGATACAGGACCCCCACTACACGGAATGCGACACGAAATGGGGTACCATGGCAGACCCAGCTCTCAGACCAGCCATGCCGAAAGCCAAGAAACAATCCAGCTGGGACAGCCCCATTGTAGACAAAGAAGCCACAGTTTTGCTGGAGGCAGCAACAACCCCCAGTGATCGTGCACGCCTCACAGCTGTGCAGGCTCCCCATGCAGGGGACTTCCTTTTGGCAGTCCCTATCTCTGCGACAGGCACATGTCTTGATCCACAGGAGCTCCGTATTGCAGTCGCTCTCCGTCTTGCTGCCCCTATCCACACTGTTCATAACCTTGCATAATAAAGTGTACACCATAAAAAATGGGGGGGTGGTAGGAGAAGCGAACACTCTTACGTATTCGAAGTTAAATGGCAAGTTTTTCCCTGAATGCTCTGTGTTCCCTTCTCTGAGGCTGTGGGTCCCTATAATTGCACCACAGGTAGTACCCCCCCCCCCCCGTATATATATATATATATATATATATATATATATATATATATATATATATATATATGTGTGTGTGTGTGTGTGTGTGTGTGTGTGTGTGTGTGTGTGTGTGTGTGTGTGTGTGTGTGTGTGTGTGTGTGTGTGTGTGTGTGTTGGCTCTTATATTATATTAAGATAGGATGTGGCAACATAATTGGTGTCTTGGTTTGTTTGTTTGGGAGACAAGAAATGTTCCTGTCTGATACCTGTGAAGGGACTGGAAGATTATTGATCATGTGTTGAGTTGCCAGATGTCGCCTCCTTTTGGAAGTAAATCTATTATTTAAGCCAATTGAGAACGTTTATACTTTTAGTAATATTTTTTAGCATGTGTGAAACATTATATTAGTATGATTGTGTCTTATTGAGAACGATTGCTTTTGTAATTAGTTTAATAGTTAAGAATAAGTTAATCGTTCGTCATCCCCCTTGTAGAGGCAGATGGGGTGGGGGGTGATCAGCTAGGAGCCCTTTAGTAGCTGATAGTCGGTTGGGCTGGTAACATCTAAGATAAGTAATGGTTTTATTTGTTTGTGCTTAGGTTAGATATTCGTGTCTGAGATTACAAGATACCTGGATTGAGCCATCTCCTTTATACATATATAACTTTTTTTGATCAGTGCACTTATTGAATATAAATAGTCAAATATAGGATTAATATGTTATAATTTTTATATGTTTTTGTGTCCCCCCCCCCCCGCCCTTAATACTTACTGGTACCAGCGCCTATGTTTATCACAGGGTTTATGGGATCATACCCTTGAGGATAGTAAATGTAATAGGCCTTAGTAATACATAATCCTGTGGCAGGTACGAGCCAAGGTTACTAAAGTGGGGTTGATAACAGGTGTATCAATGAAGCATGCTGTGTGTGCACTTGTTACGGACCCGAGCCCAGCGTCCGAGCACCGAGCAGTGACGACCGCGCCATCTGTGGGTCAGCTCCCGAAACCCCCTCCAAATGGACATCGCCATCTAGTGAGGACAGGAAATACTGGCCACAAGGGCTAGTTTCCCGTCCTGATCAGCTCATAACACAGCCGCTGCTGACCTCTGGTGAGGTGACGCTTGGACAGCAACGCCATCTATGGAGCGGATAGGTGGACGTTTGTGTCTAAGCCTGTGAGTGAGGTGCCCTAGAGTGTAACTAGTACTGATGACGTGTCTGATTACAGAGTCGACCTGGGACTGCTGTAATGAAAGTTGGATCAGTCTACCCAAGGCAGCCGTAGAACCTCCAAGTGTTAGCTGCAGAAGCTGTGAGTCACCCCCCCCCCCCAGATGAACCCTGTTGTGTTAGCCGGCCTGTGAGGTGGCAGAACCAGGAATTGTCGTACCCGGGGCTGACTAGTGGAGAAGACTAACCACTGGGGTGTTATGGTGAGGAGAGTGATCTGTGGAATCACACGAGGCTCCTGCCTAGGGCTCGCAACCCTAGTATCGGTCGTGGAGTGGCCTACGCAGCGTAGCTGATTGGAACCTGCCAGCTACAGGCTGGATTTGTGGTTGACGGCCTCCACGACGGTGCACCCAGTGGGATTGTATTTTGGCTGGCCTGTGGCCAGGGTAGACTCGAGAGAATCGAAGGATTCATCGTGAGGCCACAAGAGGACCAAGAGCTAAGTATCGTTGAGCACCGTGGAACACTCCTCGTCTTCAGAGGAAGACCAGATTGTATATTATAGTGTTTATACCCCCCCCCCGTGTGACCTTTTATATATCTATTTATGGTGATGGTAATTATATATTAAGTTTATTTAATTTGTATCCCTTCCCCTTTAATTTACTTGCATTATGGATCACATCCCTTGAAAGCCACTACTAACTTGGGGCCGGATACCCTTACTCTACTAACATCAGAGAAAGAACCCAGTTGCGACCCAAGAGGGCCGTAACAGCACTCACGCCAGGAGCACATGGATCTCGGCCAGAAGAGAAAGTGCAACACCGTAAATCTACTGATTAACCTGACCTCTTGGGTAAACACTTGCTCGTAATGGTTGATAGTTTTTCCCATTATTGTGAAATGTTTCCTATCCAGAACAAAACAGCAGAAACTATAGCCAGTACATTCCATGATCGAATAATTTGCAAATACATTATTCCTATGGTTATCCCATAGGAATATCCCATGGGAGCCGGTCGGCCGAGCGGACAGCACGCTGGACTTGTGATCCTGTGGTCCTGGGTTCGATCCCAGGCGCCGGCGAGAAACAAAGGGCAGAGTTTCTTTCACCCTATGCCCCTGTTACCTAGCAGTAAAATAGGTACCTGGGTGTTAGTCAGCTGTCACGGGCTGCTTCCTGGGGGTGGAGGCCTGGTCGAGGACCGGGCCGCGGGGACACTAAAATGCCCCGAAATCATCTGAAGATAACCTGAAGAAGACCCTTTCAGACAATGGTCCTGAGTTTAATAATAGTATCTTAACTAGTTTTTTAAAGTTTATATAACATTAAAAATTGTAATATTATAACATATCATCCAACAAGTAATGGGATAGCAGACCGTACTAAGAGGAAAGTGTTAGATGTTTTGAGAGTCACTTTGAATTTTGATAACAGTAATTGGAATGAATTTATCCCATTAGTACAGTGTGCCATAAATTGCTCAATTAATGTCTCAACACCCTTCATCCTATTCTTTCTGGTACAGATAATATTCTTCCAAAGGAATTGATTAATGTACCCCCTGCCCCTTTGCATAATCCAGATGATTATGTTCAGGTGTAGACATATGCAACAAGTTTAAAAAAAAATACTAGAACACTTGTCTAATGCAGCATCAGAGTTTACTCTAGCAGGGACTGCACGAGCTCAGCCCATTAAGATAACTGTTGGATCTATAGAAATGATCCTTAACCACTGTGATGCGCCATGTTTAATGGGGCATTTCCCCTGTTTGCCGATAACCAAGTGTTCCCCAAAAAATTTGGATCTCCATAAAAATGATAAATTCCCTTCCCTGATAAACGTACATATAAAAAAAATCTAATAAATTCCACTTTCTCTGGCTGGGGCCGTAGAGAAGAGGGCGTGTGATGTCATCTATTGCTGTGTGCTCGTGCATGAAGCTCCCAGAGGCGGTAGCGAGCGCCATTCAAGTACCGCAAGTTGCCACAAATATTTTTATATTATTTGTTCTATGTATTTCCAATGCGTTTTTATTTGTTTTTATGATTGTATATGATGCACATTTGTATTCTTTACAATATGTATACAGTGAAACGTTCATAATGTTCCATGAAACTGTGATACACGTGTCAGTAATGTGTCCACAATACAGTAAATGTTTATTGTCGCAACATTACATGTTCAAAATTCACTAAAATTAGAATATACTGTATGCAGTTTCATGCACTACTTACACATTACCACACTGTATTACGTGCTCAGTACTTGGCAAGTGTGTGTGATTCAAAGAAGCATTCTATAAGACTGAACGTGACTTTGCACTCAACGCTTATGTTACACACAAATTTTCGCTTCCTGGGTTATTATTCTGAGTGCTTGCAAACTATGCATTCATGTAGACCTTTGGATCTAGTTCCTGTAGGTATAGGTAGGAAGGTTTGTGAATTGACAGAAAGTCTTTAGCACCCAGTCTGTTGCAAACTAAATGTGGTGTTATTTGTTCATGAGCAACTGCCCTTACACTGTCTCTTTGGCAATACTTTACGAGTAATTGCGACACCAGAGCCTGACTAAAAAGTCGAATTGATGGTTTTGTGCCTGTTTTCACCAAATGCATGTTGAAACAGTTGAGCGCTGTTATATCCACAAGATGAAAGAAGAAATGCCTTGTCCACTTTACACGTTTGCGAACACACTCGACGGCATCAACCATCATGTCACATTTATCAACCAGTCTCATATTTATATTGTATTCACTGACACAATCTGGTTTATACAATGTTCCATCAGCTCTATATATCATTTTGCCACTGACAACATATTGACTTAACGTCTGTCTCTCCAACGCACTGACAAGATCTTGTCACATTTTCTTAGTTCACATTCACCTACACGAATATTATTGTCAAAAACTGGCATTTCTTTCCTATTTGCCCATACAGTGCCCCACACACCTCCCGTGTTATGTTCAAGCAAGAACTTTGTTAGCAAGGGGCTCGTATAATAATTATCAGTGCACATAATGTGCAATGGTTTCATCAGCGTCTTCACCACAGTGCCAGAAATACCCGTGAGGATCTTGTGTGGGTATGTCTACCTCTGTACCGGAACATAATATCATATCAATCACAATTCCGGTTTCACAGTAGCACAGTACAAAGAATTTGGGGCCAAAATGGTGCCGTTTTGATGGGATGTACTGTTTAAAGAGAAGACATCCTTTGAAAAGAACTAGGGATTCATCAATGACAAGATTCTGTTCAGGTACAAAATAATCACAAAATTTCCCTCTGATATTGCTGAATACTTTTCTCACTCTCCAAAGTCGATAATTTCTATCAACACTTGCAAGGTTTTCAAAGTGTTGGCACCGCAGTAGCGTCAGGAACCTGTCTCGCGACATGTATTTGTTGAACACAGGGGATGGAACAGCTCAGTCTTTGTTCCAATAATCCTGTATTACATATTTCACCGAATGTTTCATGAGCATACACAGAGCAAAGAACACATACAATTCCACCACGGTGGTCTCCTTCCAACGTGCCCTACGAGAAGCAGGTAATAAGCCACCTGCAACGAGTTGCCCTGCATACCTGTTTGATTCTTCAACAAGATGTTGCATGAATTGCTCATCAAAATATGAAAAATAATATTCACTTTCCGTCATGTCCTCCCAAAGGAGGACATGATTCACACATGATGGTGAAATATGGATCTCAGAATACAATCTTTTCAGATGTGACAGGAAACACAGGCTAAAGGGTGGAGTCAGCCTGTACATCAAGGACACACTCACCTGCACTGAGCTGCTAAACACCACAAGCAATAAGGTGGAAGTGCTGATAATCAAAATAGAGATTCTAAAAGTAGTTATTGTCCTTGTTTACAAGTCACTGGAGGCAAATCCTCGGCAGTTTAAAGACCAATTAATGAAAATAGAACACTGCTTAGAAAACCTCACAAATCCAGCCCCAAACATTATCCTGTTTCGGGACTTTACCCAACGACACCTGAAATGGAAGCACCTAGCTAATACAGTTATATCAGAGAACACCAGGATGTAGCGTAAATGAACAGGCACATGCAAATGGCCTACTATTGATGTGCGACAGATTTGCCTTAAACCAGCAAATAGTAGAACTAACTAGAAAAGAAAACACGTTGGACCTCATTTTTGCTAATAATGACGAATTGATCAGGGAACATAATGATTACAAATACCTGTTACTCAGATCGCAACCTAATTGAAGTTCTGACAAGCATGGTCCTGCAAGTAGCACAGACCTGCACAACCAGTCCCGAGTCCCAGGGGAGGAGAATTCAGCAAATTATATTTTAATAATAAACAGATAACCTGGGAGCAAATAAAAGAAGACTTCTCAGAAATAAACTGGGAAGAAGAGTTAGAAAATGCAAACCTGAACCAATGCTTGGGAAAAATAAACCCCGTAGTTCTAGAAATATGCTTAAACCTCATACCCCTACCATGTCGTAGCTCAGTCGATTAAGGCAGCGTCTGGGATGCTCTTGGACGCAGGTTCGAATCCTCGTCACGGCCCTTGTGGATTTGTTCATTTGATACATCACGCTATTGTGATTTCTGTGTGTAATGAAGTAAGGGCTAAGAGGTAAAACGGCCTATTGACATAGCTCAAGTGCATGGGGGAATTGTGTACAAATCCTGGTTTGTGTCTCGGAGAGGCTGCAGGATCCAAGTAAATTTAGTAGAATTTCTGGTTACAATTCTTATACCATGTCGTAGCTCAGTCGATTAAGGCAGCGTTTTGGATGCTCTTGGACGCAGGTTCGAATCCTCGTCACGGCCTTTGTGGATTTGTTCATATGATACATCACGTCATTGTGATTTCTGTGTGTAATTTACACCGATATCGCAAAAGCTTCGACAAATGTGACCATGGTGTTAGTGCATACAAAATGCGTGCAAAAGGAATTACCGTAAAAGTAGGCAGATGGATCTACAATGTCCTGACTAATAGAACGCAATGTGGAATAGTCAACAAAATAAAATCCGGACCATCATCCGTGAAGAGCCCCAGTAACCCAGGGTACTGTGCCTGCTCCAGTACTTTTTCTCATCCTCATATCGGACATAGACAAGGACAAAATCTATAGCACTGTATTATCCTTTGCAGATGACACAAGGATTTTTATGAGAGTAGACAACATAGAGAGTTCAGCAAACCTCCAATCAGATGGAAATCAGGTCTTTTAATCAGGTCTTTAATCAGCGGCATATGCCAGGCTGGCCAACATACGAACGGCATTCAGAAACTTGTGTAAAGAATCATTCAGAACTTTGTATACCACATATGTCAGGCCAATCCTGGAGTATGCAGCCCCAGCATGGAGTCCATATCTAGTCAAGGATAAGACTAAACTGGAAAAGGTTCAAAGGTTTGCCACCAGACTAGTACCCGAGCTGAGAGGTATGAGCTACGAGGAGAGACTACGGGAATTAAACGGTGGAAGACAGAAGAGTTAGGGGGGACATGATCACCACATTTAAGATTCTGAAGGGAATTGATAGGGTAGATAAAGACAGTCTATTTAGCACAAGGGGACACAGGTGGAAACTGAGTGCCCAAATGAGCCACAGAGATATTAGAAAGAACTTTTTTAGTGTCAGAGTGGTTGACAAATGGAATGCATTAGGATGTGATGTGGTGGAGGCTGACTCCATACACAGTTTCAAGTGTAGATATGATAGAGCCCAATAGGCTCAGGAATCTGTACACCTGTTGATTGACGGTTGAGAGGCGGGACCAAAGAGCCAGAGCTCAACCCCCGCAAACACAACTAGGTGAGTACACACACACACACACGTCAGTTAGCCTAAATTCTCCAATATTCATTCATAAAACTGCCTCACGGGACTGCAACCTTATCAAACAAAGCTGTCAGGTATTTCTAACTGTCAACACAAATTAACAACTTAACATCTCAATCATTGCAACTGTTGATAAATAGACACTAACCAACCTTGCTATGAGATATAAATACAAGTGCCAGATTTGATTCAGAAGGCAACTCCAGCGTGGCCTAGTCGGATAGAACAAGTTCCTAATCCGGATAGATCTGCGTTCGAGCCTGTCGGAACGGTTGCAAGTACAGGGCACAGATTTCTCTGTGTGTCCCCTCCTGTAGGAGCATCAGTTTCGATAGATTCTCTGGATAGCCGAAGATTGATTGACTGACTCCTTGGAATGTGGGGAAGGGTTGAAGTCCGGGGGCCCACGGACGGATACCTGGATCCACTGACCTCGGGCAGGTCTTTCAATCCACCTGGATTTCAGGTGGGGAGAAGGGAGGCAATTTGGGTCGACACAAATAGCTTCCTGGACCCAAAACCCCTTGGATACACGGACACGGACACGCACACGGACACTCACACGGACACGCACACGGACACTCACACGGACACTCACACGGACACTCACACGGACACTCACACGGACACTCACACGGACACTCATGGACTCATAATAAGAAGGGAGTTGATAATATAATAAGGTTGTATAATAATAATATAATATAATATATAATAATAATAATAATAACATAATTAGGTTGGTTGGTTAGGTTGCTTAGGTTAGGTTGCTCAGGTTAGGTTGCTCAGGTTAGGTTGCTCAGGTTAGGTTGCTCAGGTTAGGTTAGGTTGCTCAGGTTAGGTTGCTCAGGTTAGGTTGCTCAGGTTAGGTTGCTCAGGTTAGGTTGCTCAGGTTAGGTTGCTCAGGTTAGGTTGCTCAGGTTAGGTTGCTTAGGTTAGGTTGCTTAGGTCAGGTTGCTCAGGTTAGGTTGCTCAGGTTAGGTTGCTTAGGTTAGGTTGCTCAGGTTAGGTTGCTCAGGTTAGGTTGCTCAGGTTAGGTTGCTCAGGTTAGGTTGCTCAGGTTAGGTTGCTTAGGTTAGGTTGCTCAGGTTAGGTTGCTCAGGTTAGGTTGCTCAGGTTAGGTTGCTTAGGTTAGGTTGCTCAGGTTAGGTTGCTCAGGTTAGGTTGGTTAGGTTAGGTTGGTTAGGTTAGGTTGCTCAGGTTAGGTTGCTTAGGTTAGGTTGCTCAGGTTAGGTTGCTTAGGTTAGGTTGCTCAGGTTAGGTTGTTTAGGTTAGGTTGCTCAGGTTAGGTTGCTTAGGTTAGGTTGGTTGGTTAGGTTGCTCAGGTCAGGTTGCTCAGGTTAGGTTGCTCAGGTTAGGTTGCTCAGGTTAGGTTGCTCAGGTTAGGTTGCTTAGGTTAGGTTGCTCAGGTTAGGTTGCTTAGGTTAGGTTGCTCAGGTTAGGTTGCTTAGGTTAGGTTGCTCAGGTTAGGTTGCTTAGGTTAGGTTGCTTAGGTTAGGTTGGTTATGTTAGGTTGCTCAGGTTAGGTTGCTTAGGTTAGGTTGCTCAGGTTAGGTTGCTTAGGTTAGGTTGCTCAGGTTAGGTTGGTTAGGTTAGGTTGCTCAGGTTAGGTTGGTTAGGTTAGGTTGCTCAGGTTAGGTTGCTCAGGTTAGGTTGCTCAGGTTGCTCAGGTTAGGTTGGTTAGGTTGCTCAGGTTAGGTTGCTCAGGTTAGGTTGCTTAGGTTACGTTGGTTAGGTTCCTTGGTTAGGTTCCTTGGTTAGGTTGCTTGGTTAGGTTACTTGGTTAGGTTAGATAGCTTAGGTTGGTTGGTTAGGTTAGATAGCTTAGGTTGGTTGGTTAGGTTGGTTGGTTAGGTTAGATAGCTTAGGTTGGTTAGTTGGTTGGATAGCTTAGGTTGCTTAGGTAAGATAGCTTAGGTTGGTTGGTAGGTTGGTTGGATAGCTAAGGTTGGTTAGGTTGGTTGGTTAGGTTGATTGGTTAGTTAGGTTAGGTTGGTTGGTTACGTTGGTTAGGTTAGGTTGGTTACGTTGGTTAGGTTAGGTTAGGTTGCTTGGTTTGGTTGGTTGGTTAGGTTGCTTGGTTAGGTTGGTTGGCTAGGTTGCTTAGTTAGGTTAGTTGGTTAGGTTGCTTGGTTAGGTTAGATAGCTTAGGCTAGATAGCTAAGGTTGGTTGGATAGGTTGGTTGGTTAGGTTGGTTGGTTAGTTAGGTTGGTTTGTTAGGTTGGTTAGGTTGGTTGGTTAGGTTAGGTTGGGTTGGTTGGTTCGGTTGGTTACGTTGGTTAGGTTGGTTGGTTAGGTTAGGTTGGTTGGTTAGGTTGGTTGGTTAGGTTAGGTTGGTTGGTTAGGTTGCTTGGTTAGGTTAGATAGCTTAGGTTGTTTGGTTAGGTTAGTTAGGTTGGTTGGTTAGGTTAGATAGTTTACGTTGGTAAGGTTGGTTGGTTAGTTAGGTTGGTTAGTTAGGTTGGTTAGTTAGGTTGGTTGGTTAGATAGCTTAGGTTGGTTGGTTAGATAGGTTGGTTGGTTAGGTTGGTTGGTTAGGTTGGTTAGGTTAGGTTGGTTAGGTTAGGTTGGTTGGTTGGTTAAGTTGGTTACGTTATTACGTTGGTTAGGTTGGTTGGTTACGTTGGTTAGGATGGTTGGTTACGTTGGTTAGGTTGGTTGGTTGGTTAGGTTAGTTTGGTTGGGTTCGTTGGTTGGTTGGTTAGGTTAGGTTAGGTTGGTTGGTTAGGTTGCTTGGTTAGGTTGGTTGATTAGGTTCTTTGGTTAGGTTGGTTGGTTAGGTTGCTTGCTAAGGTTGGTTGGTTAGGTTAGATAGCTTAGGTTGCTTGGTTAGGTTAGATAGCTTAGGTTGGTTAGGTTAGATAGCTTAGGTTGGTTGGTTAGGTTAGATAGCTAAGGTTGGTTGGTTAGGTTAGATAGCTTAGGTTGGTTGGTTAGGTTAGATTGCTTAGGTTGGTTGGTTAGGTTGGTTGGTTAGTTAGGTTGGTTTGTTAGGTTGGTTGGTTAGGTTGGTTGGTTAGGTTAGGTTGGTTAGGTTAGGTTGGTTAGGTTAGGTTGGTTGGTTACATTGGTTAGGTTGGTTGGTTAGGTTGGTTGGTTAGGTTGGTTGGTTAGGTTGCTCAGGTTAGGTTGCTTAGGTTAGGTTGCTCAGGTTAGGTTGCTCAGGTTAGGTTGCTCAGGTTAGGTTGCTTAGGTTAGGTTGCTCAGGTTAGGTTGGTTAGGTTAGGTTGCTCAGGTTAGGTTGCTTAGGTTAGGTTGCTCAGGTTAGGTTGCTTAGGTTAGGGTGCTCAGGTTAGGTTGCTTAGGTTAGGTTGCTCAGGTTAGGTTGCTTAGGTTAGGTTGCTTAGGTTAGGTTGCTCAGGTTAGGTTGCTTAGGTTAGGTTGCTCAGGTTAGGTTGCTTAGGTTAGGTTGCTCAGGTTAGGTTGCTCAGGTTAGGTTGCTCAGGTTAGGTTGCTCAGGTTAGGTTGCTCAGGTTAGGTTGCTCAGGTTAGGTTGCTTAGGTTAGGTTGCTTAGGTTAGGTTGGTTACGTTGGTTAGGTTCCTTGGTTAGGTTGGTTGGTTAGGTTGCTTGGTTAGGTTGGTTGGTTAGGTTGCTTGGTTAGGTTGCTTGGTTAGGTTGCTTGGTTAGGTTGGTTGGTTAGGTTAGATAGCTTAGGTTGGTTAGGTTGGTTGGTTAGGTTGGTTGGTTAGGTTGGTTAGGTTGGTTGGTTGGTTAGGTTGGTTGGTTAGGTTGGTTAGGTTAGGTTGGTTAGGTTAGGTTGGTTAGTTACATTGGTTAGGTTGGTTGGTTAGGTTGGTTGGTTAGGTTGGTTGGTTAGGTTAGATAGCTTAGGTTGGTTGGTTAGGTTGGTAGGTTAGGTTAGATAGCTTACGTTGGTTAGGTTGGTTGGTACGTTAGGTTGCTTGGTTAGGTTGGTTGGTTAGGTTGGTTGACTAGGTTGCTTGGTTAGGTTAGATAGCTTAAGTTGGTTGGTTAGGTTAGTTAGGTTGGTTGGTTAGGTTGGTTGGTTAGGTTGGTTGGTTAGGTTAGATTGCTTAGGTTGGTTAGTTAGGTTGGTTGGTTGGATAGCTTAGGTTGGTTGACTAGGTTGGTTGGTTGGTTGGTTAGGTTGGTTGGTTGGTTAGGTTGGTTGGGTTGTTAGGTTGTTTGGTTGGTTAGGTTGGTTGGTTATGTTAGGTTCGGTTGGTTGGTTGATTAGGTTCTTTGGTTAGGTTAAGTTGGTTGGTTAGGTTGCTTGGTTAGGTTGGTTGATTAGGTTCTTTGGTTAGGTTAAGTTGGTTGGTTAGGTTGCTTGGTTAGGTTGGTTGATTAGGTTCTTTGGTTAGGTTGGTTGGTTAGGTTGCTTGGTTTTGTTGGTTGGTTAGGTTGCTTGGTTAGGTTAGATAGCTTAGGTTGGTTGGTTAGGTTAGATAGCTTAGGTTGGTTGGTTAGGTTAGATAGCTTAGGTTGGTTGGTTAGGTTAGATAGCTTAGGTTAGATAGCTAAGGTTGGTTGGATAGGTTGGTTGGATAGGTTGGTTGGTTAGGTTGGTTGGTTAGGTTGGTTGGTTAGTTAGGTTGGTTTGTTAGGTTGGGTAGGTTGGTTGGTTAGGTTGGTTGGTTAGGTTAGGTTGGTTAGGTTAGGTTGGTTAGGTTGGTTGCTTAGGTTGCTTAGGTTGGTTGGTTTGGTTGGTTACGTTAGTTAGGTTGGTTGGTTAGGTTAGTTAGGTTGGTTGGTTAGGTTGGTTGGTTAGATTAGATAGCTTACGTTGGTTAGGTTGGTGGGTTAGGTTGGTTGGTTAGGTTAGTTAGGTTGGTTGGTTAGGTTAGATAGTTTACGTTGGTAAGGTTGGTTGGTTAGTTAGGTTGGTTAGTTAGGTTGGTTGGTTAGATAGCTTAGGTTGGTTGATTAGGTTGGTTGGTTAGTTAGGTTGGTTGGTTGGTTAGGTTGGTTAGTTAGGTTGGTTGGTTGGTTAGGTTGGTTAGATTAGGTTGGTTGGTTAGGGTAAGTTGGTTACGTTATTACGTTGGTTAGGTTGGTTGGTTACGTTGGTTAGGATGGTTGGTTATGTTGGTTAGGTTGGTTGGTTGGTTAGGTTAGTTTGGTTCGGTTGGTTGGTTGGTTGGTTAGGTTAGGTTAGGTTGGTTGGTTAGGTTGCTTGGTTAGGTTGGTTGATTAGGTTCTTTGGTTAGGTTGGTTGGTTAGGTTGCTTGCTAAGGTTGGTTGGTTAGGTTGCTTGGTTAGGTTACATAGCTTAGGTTGGTTGGTTAGGTTAGATAGCTTAGGTTGGTTGGTTAGGTTAGATAGCTAAGGTTGGTTGAATAGGTTGGTTGTTTAGGTTAGATAGCTTAGGTTGGTTGGTTAGGTTGGTTGGTTAGTTAGGTTGGTTTGTTAGGTTGGTTAGGTTGGTTGGTTACATTGGTTAGGTTGGTTAGTTACATTGGTTAGGTTGGTTGGTTAGGTTGGTTGGTTAGGTTGGTAACCATATTAATTAATACTTTTAAACACACACACACACACAGTGTGTGTGTGTGTGTGTGTGTGTGTGTGTGTGTGTGTGTGTGTGTGTGTGTGTGTGTGTGTGTGTGTGTGTGTGTGTGTGTGTGTGTGTGTGTGTGCGTGTGCGCACAAGAGGCTGGTACATAAGCTGGAGAGACAGGCAGGTGTAGCTGGTAAGGTGCTCCAGTGGATAAGGGAGTATCTAAGCAATAGGAAGCAGAGAGTTACGGTGAGGGGTGAGACCTCCGATTGGCGTGAAGTCACCAGTGGAGTCCCACAGGGCTCTGTACTCGGTCCTATCTTGTTTCTGATATATGTAAATGATCTCCCGGAGGGTATCGATTCATTTCTCTCAATGTTTGCGGACGCTGCTAAAATTATGAGAAGGATTAAAACAGAAGAGGACTGTTTGAGGCTTCAAGAAGACCTAGACAAGCTGAAGGAATGGTCGAAAAAATGGTTGTTAGAGTTTAACCCAACCAAATGTAATGTAATGAAGATAGGTGTAGGGAGCAGGAGGCCAGATACAAAGTATCATCTGGGAGAGGAAATTCTTCAGGAGTCAGAGAAGGAAAAAGACTTGGGGGTTGATATCACGCCAGACCTGTCTCCTGCAGCACATATCAAGCGGATGGGCTGCAGAAAATAATGTGGTATTTAATGAAGATAAGTTCCAGCTATTTCACTACGGAAAAAATGAAAATATAAAAACAGAAACCATGAACAAAACGCAGTCAAATCATTGAACGAAAAAGCAATGTAAATGATTTGGGCTTACTCATGTCGGAAGACCTTACCTTAACCAACACAGGTCTTGCTCTATGTAAAAGCTAATTAAGAAACTTTTGGGTCCATATAAAGTAATATCAAGGATAGCAAATACAAATTTAAGAATTTGTTAATAGGAGAGTATATAAATGAACACATAGGCCACATAAAGTTAGCTGAAATGACTGTTGACGAGACTGATGCAAATGACAGTGAAGTTACCCAGACAAAATCTTCTATTGGGCAACCCGTTCTCGCAAATTCGTAAAGTCAATATTGACTTATTAACTACATGCATAGGTGATATACTAAACATAATAGATACCCTTGTTACGTACTCCTAGCAGAATACGTATATAAATTTAAAATAACATTTTTTGTTCTATTATATCATTGCCTGTATATGTACACATATTGTGTTTTTGTAAATTATCGTGTGGTGTGGCAGCGTCAGTGGAGACAGGAGCGCGGTTGCTTTGCACACGTCTAATACCTGTTAAATTCGGGAAAGCTGGACCTGTTCAGTTGGGAGTTCCAGATGTCACTTTTATTTAGTATATATAATTGTTTATTTTCTGTAATTAAACAGGTGGCATTGTACTTATATATTTTGTAAGTAACTATTATATGTAATTTGCATTCTTATGTGTTTTGAGAACAAGTGGTTGTTCAATTAGTTTTAAATATTAAAAAGTCCTTAGTTTCCATCCCTCATCCTGGGATGAGGCAGACGGGAGGTGAGAATTTGGGTAGCGACAGAGCGAGAGTTCAGTAGCTTCGGGGGACCAGGAAGAGTAACATGTGGGAGATAAGTCTGTTACTTCTTGTTGTGCCATATTTTATTATACTATATTAGGAGAAGGACAATACCTTTTGTTTGTTGTATAAGTTAACTTGACCATCTGTGTTTTTATATTATACTGTCTTGAATATATATCTATATAATATTTTGTATCTATTCTTCAGTCCTAAAGGAAGATTTTTATTTATGTGCTCATTACTTATCAAGGGGTTATACTGGTGACCCGCTCTTGAGAACAGCAGTTTTCTCGTATCCCTAGACGTAATTAAAGCTTGGCTGCTGTAGGGTCACGAGCCGTAACGAACGATAGGTAACAAGAGTTATGGGGGCCTGTGCCGGGAAATATTGTTCCCACTTAACCTTAATTATGCTAATCTAACCTTGCCTTCCTAGGTACCATTATGTCAAGTGTCTGTGTGTTTTATAAGAACTATTCCATGTGCCAAGCAAGCGTTGTTACTTGACAAGTGTGTCAAGTAACAACGTTTCACGATTTTGAGGTAAGTCATCCTATATATTTTGTTTGTGCAGTGAGGCCAAGCGAATTTTCAGTGTGGTGACAATTTTACAGTGAAGTGTAGTGCAGTGCCATTGTTTTAATTATTGTTGTGAATCAAGTGCCAAGTGTTAGTAACGATGGAGGAGAAAGTTGCAGCGTTGGTGGCTCACCCAGACTTTGAAGGGATTCAGAGCCTGAAAAAGACTGAGTTAATACAAATGGCAAATCAGTTGGATTTGACAGCCAACAATAGAATGGTTAAAGCCCAAATATTGAAAGTCATTGTGACACATTTTGTTGAGAATGGAGAGTTAGAGGAAGAAATTCTAGAGGAGTTAAGAGAGGAGTCGAGTGATCAGATGACATTAAAGCGTCTTGAGTTAGAAGCGCAAATAGCCAATGCTAAGCTTGAAGCTCAAAAAGAACAGAGAATATTAGAGGCTGAAGCTCAGCAGAGGGAGCTTGAGACTAGACGTTTAGAAATTGAGGCACAGTTGCAAATAGAAGCCACAAAGAAGCAACAAGCCGAGGAACAAACTAGGCAATTAGAGATTCAACAACAGATGGCTGACACTAACTTCAGGCTTGAATCACAGCGTATGGCAGCTGGGCATGGAAATACTAGTAATGTTTCAATAAATAGTGATTATAATCCCATAAGGATGAATAAGTATATAGAGTTGCCCAAGTTCAATGAGGAGGATCCTGAGGTTTTCTTTGCACATTTCTATAAAATTGCCATCAGTATGAACTGGCCAAGGGATCAGTGGGTAGCCATTATGCAGTCTCAATTTAAGGGGCGTAGTCAGGAGGTTTTCACATCCCTACCTGACGCTCATAGCTTTGATTACGAATTTGTAAAGAAAAGCATCTTAAATGCATACCAAATAAATCCAGAGGCACACAGGCAAAAGTTTAGGAACTTAAGGAGGATAAGTGATCAGACAATAGTAGATTTTACTCGTCAGAAGACGAATTTTTGCAACAGATGGTTAAAGTCACTTTCAGTCACTGACTTTGATGCTCTAAAGAATCTTCTTATAATGGAAGAAGTATTGTCATGTCTCCCAGACCAGTTGTCTACTTTTATGGCAGAACAAAAGAATGTAACAGATATTTATGAGCTGTCAAAGCTCGCGGATGAGCATGAGTTGTTGACTAAGGCCCAGTTTACGGCCACTTCACCTAAGTCTAGTCGTAGAGTAAATTATAATGCTCCCCGAACTCCTTATCAGAATCCATCCCGTCCTAGTGCTCCAGTTACTCCCATGAGCTCTTCTCTTACAAAACCTAACCCTGCTACTTCATTGTCAGGAATGTCAAATAATAATAAGGTTATTTCTAAACCTACAGTTGGTTCCACAGGTGTGTCCACTGTAAGGTTCCCATTGTAAGAGAAAAGGCCATGGAATTAATTCATGTTTTATATTGCACCCTGAGTTAAGACCAACTGGTCTCATTTATTGCAGAGGTGTGCAAAATAAACTTACTAATAAACATGTAACTGTAAACCCCAATTGGGTGAAACAGTATTCACCATATATGTCTTCAGGTGAAGTTTTGTGTATTAATGGGAAGTGGAAGCCAGTGGTTATTCTTCGTGATACAGGTGCTTCCCAAACCATAATTTCATCCAGTATTCTTTCTGATGTTGAACAGAGAGAGACTGGAAAGTTTGTTGTTCTTCAGAGTGTTGCAGGACGTAAAACTGTACCTCTAATAGACATTAATTTCCGATCCACCATTACACCAAGTTTATGCACTGTGGGTGTTAGTACACAGTTGCCCATCCCAGGTGTGGATGTTATATTGGGTAATGATGTGGCCATAAACCATGTTGTGGGTGAGAATGATACCCGTTTGTGTAAACAGCCAGTTGCAGCCCATGTTTATTCTGCCTGTGCTGAAGTTAGTTCTATGAATGAACCTGTTGTAGAAGATGGTTTTGTCCATTCTACCTGTGCTGATGTCAGTACTAATATAAATCCAGTTGTCAGTTCTGATGTTGTTACTCAAGCATTTGTTCCAGTAACCAGTACCCCTTCAGTGGAGAAGTGGGATGTGGTTGTTCCAGATTCCTGTGTGGCCGATTTAGTTGTTGAGAGTAAGCCTGATACTATGACTCTGCTTTATTCCAATAAATTGGGAAAGGATGTCCATGTACCATTGTCTTGCCCGCTCACTACGAACGTTGTGCCAGGAGTTGAGAGAAACTTAAAAGCCACGACTCTGTATTCCAGCCAAGTGAATGGTTTAGGACCAGATGTCGGGTTGGCAGAAGTATTCCCGCTCACTCCAAGTTTCGAATCAGTTGTCGAGAGTAAGTCCGTTGTAGAGGCCCCGCCTCACCCTAGTCAAGGTGATATAATAGGGGAGGAGGTCAAACTACCTGTTACTTGCCCGCTCGCTTCAGATTCCCTTCATTTATGTGCATTGAGTAGAACTGACCCTAAGATTTCAGAGAGAAGCAAGGAGACAGTCTGTACTGTAGATCCAGTTTTGGAGAGTGTGGGAAAGCAGCCAGAGGATCAGCTTCTGTTGAGTAGATGGAGACCCATTGAGCCTCCCTCTTCAGTTGTCTGTGAGGATGTGACCCAGCTTGGTAGTGATATTATTGATTGTGAGCAGACAGTACTCCAAGCAGCTCCAGAAGTCATGGGAGGAAATTTTGGTAAAACAATTAAGAGTGGTAAAGTAGCAATTGGATCTAAGTTGCGGAGTTGTGATTCTTATTCTATGTGGAGTAAGTATTTCTCATTGGGTACATTGAGTCAGAGTGTGTGTAGGATGTTGAAATCTACTTTTATTCTGCAGGAGCCATTTTCTTGTGAAGCAATGGACTGTGGGACATCTTTGTCAAGCCTTGTGGTTGAGCAGAGAGAGTTTACTCAAGTAGGTTGTGCATCCAGTTCTGAGGAAGTGGTGCGTTATACTAGAGCAGTGTCTCTATATTCAGATCCAGTTAATTTTGATGCACGAGTGATGCAAGTGTATGTTCCACTCAAGTGTGGTGTTGACTTTCAGAGTCATATTGTGGGTGAAGGATTAAATCATACTGGGGAGCAGATGTTTGAGGCTCCAGGTGTGTATTTCAAGTTGGGGGATAAGGTTATCCTACCTAGAGTTAATCATTGTGAAGGGTTACAGATTATCCTTGGGTGTTTCCCAGGTAATCTGCTGTTCATCTTCAAGATGTTAAGACCCTTAAACCTCTTGGTTGATTGGTTGTCATCAGACGTAAATCACTTGGGAAGTGATGGTGAGGATTGTAAAGTTTTCGGCATGTTTTATTTAGTCTTTTGGAAGACTAGACGGTTGATGAAAGTGTGTGTTGTGTTCAAGTTCACCATCAGGGGGTGTGAACTTGTCTTCGGAGTTATGATTGAGATATGGTGCCCAGGCATATGCCTGTTTTCTTTCACTGATCGTTATGACAGAGTTATGAGGCAATTGATTTCTGTGTTCCTTATGGATCATCTGAGTCAGTTCGATCAGGTAGTCTTTGCAGTTATCTTGGGTTGTATTTCTTGGTTTGAAGGTCAAAGGTTTGCTAAGTCGGTGTCTTGTGTTTCGGAAGGTTCTATGAATGGGAAAGTCTTATGCATAATTGTGAGGTTTAATGCTAATTTCTCTAATTTTAGTATCCATTGGGCGAGAGTATGTGTTCCACAGAGGATCAAGAGTGATGAAGAGCAGATGTCTGTGTCAGAGCATACCCAGGAGAAGTCCCAAATCTACTCAACATCCAGTCAGCTTCAATTAAGCAGTTCAGTTCCAGAAAAGGGGAGAAATGGAAAATGGAGTATGTCTTGGAAAAATTCACCATGTGGAAAAGGGATCACATGGAAATACGGAACTGATCTTAGAGAAATAGTAGAAACAAATGAAAAGCTGAATTGCCATGATAAC
Source organism: Procambarus clarkii (assembly GCF_040958095.1). NCBI lineage: Eukaryota > Metazoa > Arthropoda > Malacostraca > Decapoda > Cambaridae > Procambarus > Procambarus clarkii. The sequence continues at coordinate 29,672,906 of NC_091190.1, read as the reverse complement.
TGTGTGAAAGCAGCTACCTTTATTGACAATTCTATTCATGCTAATAATGATAATGTTGTAGATAGGAGTGTGAAATATGATCTGCAACAAAGTGAAATAAATGAGATAGTACCTTGGAGAGATAAATTTGCATATTCCAGTGACACATATGTAGAACATAGTCATAAGACTGAAATTTCTGAGTTTCCTGTAAGACTATATTTGGCGTGTTTTCATTTTTGTCCAGAAATGTGTTCTAATTACTTTTACATGTTTGGTGTAGTTAATGCCATAAATCTCAAGTGTCATACATTCTACTTTGAAAAAATGCCATTGATCTTCAATCTATTGCATTTTTTTTCTTGGAGGTGGAAGTGTTACGTACTCCTAGCAGAATACGTATATAAATTTAAAATAACATTTTTTGTTCTATTATATCATTGCCTGTATATGTACACATATTGTGTTTTTGTAAATTATCGTGTGGTGTGGCAGCGTCAGTGGAGACAGGAGCGCGGTTGCTTTGCACACGTCTAATACCTGTTAAATTCGGGAAAGCTGGACCTGTTCAGTTGGGAGTTCCAGATGTCACTTTTATTTAGTATATATAATTGTTTATTTTCTGTAATTAAACAGGTGGCATTGTACTTATATATTTTGTAAGTAACTATTATATGTAATTTGCATTCTTATGTGTTTTGAGAACAAGTGGTTGTTCAATTAGTTTTAAATATTAAAAAGTCCTTAGTTTCCATCCCTCATCCTGGGATGAGGCAGACGGGAGGTGAGAATTTGGGTAGCGACAGAGCGAGAGTTCAGTAGCTTCGGGGGACCAGGAAGAGTAACATGTGGGAGATAAGTCTGTTACTTCTTGTTGTGCCATATTTTATTATACTATATTAGGAGAAGGACAATACCTTTTGTTTGTTGTATAAGTTAACTTGACCATCTGTGTTTTTATATTATACTGTCTTGAATATATATCTATATAATATTTTGTATCTATTCTTCAGTCCTAAAGGAAGATTTTTATTTATGTGCTCATTACTTATCAAGGGGTTATACTGGTGACCCGCTCTTGAGAACAGCAGTTTTCTCGTATCCCTAGACGTAATTAAAGCTTGGCTGCTGTAGGGTCACGAGCCGTAACGAACGATAGGTAACAACCCTTAAAAAGCTTCATAGAAAACACCGACCTTACCTAACCTTGTTAGTATGTTAAGATAAGCATCTTATTGCTTCGTAATTACAATTATTACTTAACCTATACCTATAATAGGTTAAGTAACAATTGTAATTACGAAGCTATAAGATGCTTATCTTAACATACTAACAAGGTTAGGTAAGGTCGGTGTTTTCTATGAAGCTTTTTAAGGGTATTTATTATGTTTAGTATATCACCAATGCACTTATTTAATAAGTCAATATTGACTTTACGAATTTGCGAGAACGGGTTGTATTGGGACACCACCTACTGTGGTTGACAGACCACTTGATATAGAGCTACACCATGCCAGCACCTATAAAACTTAGATCTAGACCTTTAGTGTCAACTGTGCACTCACTACAAGTCCACTGTCTAGATGTTAATGAAATTAACTACCCAGTTGAGAGCTTGACACATGCAGTTTCATTTGTTCCTGACCCTCAGTCAGAGCCAGAGTTGCATAGTGCTCTTGATGAACTAGGTGTTGACATTAGCACAATCTATAACTAAGTGGACTTTGTAGTCATCGTTCACTGTTTTTGTTTGGCCAAACCAGAAAACTATTAATAAGTCTTTTGGATGAATGAGTTGTCTTGTTTGTTGCCTCACTTCTCAGTACCTCTGCCTCATGTGTCCTAATATTGTTGTGCAATGTAATGTATATACTTATTTCAACTTTGTACTGTCTCTTAATAATAATAATAATAATAATAATAACAATAATTTTTATTTAGGTAAGGTACATACATAAAGAGATTTTACAAAGTTTGTTGGCTTTATAGATAGAGCTAGTACATACAATGCCTAAAGCCACTATTACGCAAAGCGTTTCGGGCAGGAAAAACATTAATGACTAAAGCTTAAAACTAATGGGTAAAAAGAATAAAATGTCTTAACCATATGCCAGTGTGAAATCTACTGTGCCATTTGAATTTTACAATGCATGTCATGAAGAGTTCTCTAGTAACTCTAGTTCTCTAGTTCTTCTAGTTCTCTAGAAGAGTGTCCTAGTAACAACAATGAAGCCAGGGATGCCTGACAAAGAGCAGCTCCTGTCACCCAGGAGTTGACTGACTGTGATTGCTATCACCAAGATATTAGCCTTCTATTTCTAGTCTTTGCAAATATTATATAAATATTGTACATTTAAATAATTTTTTTCTATTATATAGTTTCAAGATAATTGTAGTTGTTAGGCCATGACTCGTGTTCCATTTAGTTCAGATAATTGTCTTGTATTATTTTCAAGCACGAGTCATTGACACAAGATGTTGATATTTTTTATGCAATAAATTTTGAGTACATATTCTTCACACTTGATGATTAGCGATGCATATGTTCTTCCCGCTCTTGTTCTAATAAATGAATTCTTACTATTACCTTCTGTCAAATTATTTTTCACTGACTAAGACTGTTCTAAATTTTTCGATGCACATACCAATGGGTGTCAGTATAAATGCACACCTTTTCTGTCATGTAATGTGTAATCTGATATTCAATATTTAAGCGTTTCATTTTATCTCACATAAGTCCTTCACAGTCAAAGTATTAGCTAGTCAGACATTTGTCGACAAAAGGACGTCGACTTGGTAGCATGTCCGAGTGGTGTCAGCCTTCAAATTGTAGACGAGTAGAGTGGTTATCTTGAGATGATTTCGGGGCTTTAGTGTCCCCGCGGCCCGGTCCTCGACCAGGCCTCCACCCCCAGGAAGCAGCCCGTGACAGCTGACTAACACCCAGGTACCTATTTTACTGCTAGGTAACAGGGACATAGGGTGAAAGAAACTCTGCCCATTGTTTCTCGCCGGCGCCTGGGATTGAACCCAGGACCACAGGATCACAAGTCTAGTGTGCTGTCCGCTCGGCCGACCGGCTCCCTAGCTCGGCCGACCGGCTCCCTAGCTCGGCCGACCAGCTCCCTAGCTCGGCCGACCGGCTCCCTAGCTCGGCCGACCGGCTCCCTAGCTCGGCCGACCGGCTCCCTAGCTCGGCCGACCGGCTCCCTAGCTCGGCCGACCGGCTCCCTTTACGAGGCAGCTAGGCCTCTGACGTCACAGAGCGTGTGCCCTGCTGAGAGTAGGCCAGTCAGTGTACTGTGAACCATTACCCCTAGAGCAGGTGGACCTCTTGTGAGCTGGATATTGTGTTACCTCTCAATAATAAAGAAACACAGAAGCAACACGAGTGTATTCATTACATTCCTAAGTAAGAGCCTTCACCATATATCCGACCAACAAGAAAAAACAGAATCATGATAACTATATTCTTGTAATCATACATAGTTATCATATTAAGTACAGTAACTATATTCTAGTTATCATAATCTGTACAATAACTATATTAAAGTTATCATATGTAGTTATCATATTCTGTATTATAACCGTATTATAGTTATCATATATAGATAATATATTCTGTATGATAACTTTATTCTAATTATCATACATAGTTATCATGTTTTGTACTATAACTATATTCTAGTTATCATTATTCTAAACAATACAAATATATTCTTGTTATCATTCATAGTTATCACTTTCTGTATTATAAATATTGTGGGAACCGACCTGTGAGATTTATATATATTTAATTTATATGAATTTATATAGAATTTATATTAACGTTAATTTATATATTTCGATAGCAATTTGTATGATGTAAAGTGGACTGTATTTCTGCAATAATCTCACAAATCGATCCACTACACATTAGGGGGGGGGTGTTTATATTGAATTTATATATATGCAGCCAATCAAACTACAGTATTAAACTACATATATTAGTATACATTGAGGAGGTTCCTTATCTTATTATACAACAGGCTTAGTCCACCAGGTATAACTAGGATGTAGACACCAATTTATCCTCGTGTGAGGCAGCTTCCATCACCCAGTAACTGATATACCAAGCTTGCTTCCTCTTCGTGTTCCTGTCAAAGGGCGCTAGCTGTAAAGCCAGAATCCTAATATATGACAGCTATATCAGAGAAAACACTGTATAATGAATCATAAAGACCAAGGCTTAATTACCATTTATTAAGAGGCTGTTCGCATTCTAACCGGTTCGGCCAATATCTACCTAACATTAATGGCCAAAAATGATTAGATAAACGGGTTTCGGCAGAACACTTCCCTTGATTATTGTTGACAGCGTGTTGATGATGGTAGAGCACTAATATGATCTCCATTACACTTCGTCCAAGAGAAATGATAGGAGCTGTTTACTCCCTGCGCCTCTGGTCTTAACAACAATGGCTGACCACTCCTTCTTCACTGACGCCTGGCCTACTTTGTCCAGATATCAGTAACTGATAGAAGGGTCACATTTACTTTATTTTAATACTGATAATTAAGTTAATTTATATGTGATGTTTTTATGATGTAAAAAGTCCAAAGACTAATGTATTTAAGAATAATTCCCACCATACTAGGTGGTGAATTTATAATAGTATGTGGCAATGATATCCCGTTTTCTATAGACGGAAAGTTCCACTACAAGCTACATTTTCTATGGGTTAACTTGTGTATACAATGCAACAACAATATCTGCAATTGCATGTAATATTATTAAATGGTGTCGGATTTTCCGACAAATATATTCTTGTTAACAAACATATTTATCATATTCTGTACGATAAATATATCCTAGTTACCATATGTAGTTATCATATTCTGTATGAGAACTATATTCTAGTTATCATATGTAGTTCATCATACGTAGTTATTATGTATGATAACTACTTTCAAGTTAGCATGCGTAGTTATCATAATCGGAATGATTACTATATTCTAGTCATCATATGTAGTTATCACATTCTGAATGATAACTATATTCAAGTTATCATACATTATCATATTCGGTATGATAACTATACTGTAGTTAACACAGGTAGTTATCATATTCTTTACTGTAACAATACTCTAGTCATGATTCTTTGATATGATATTCTGTACGATAACTATGATCTAGTCATCATACAAGGTTATCATATTCAGTACGATAACTATGATCTAGTCATCATACGTAGTTATCATGTTCTGTATGATAACTATTTTCTATTCATCAAATGTAGTTATCATGTTATGTATGATAACTATATTCTTATCATACGTTGTTATCATGTTCTGTATGACAACTATATTCTAGTCATCATACGTAGTTATCATATTTTGTATGATAAATATATTCTAGTTATCATATTTTGTATGATAACTATATTCTAGTTATCATATGTAGTTATTAAATCCTGCATGATAACTGTTTTCTAGTTATCATATCTTGTATTATAACTATATTCTAGTTATCATATTCTGTATGATAACTATATTCTAGTTATCATACATAGTTATCACATTGTGTATGATAATTATATTCTAGTTATCATTTGTAGTTATCACATTGTGTATGATAATTATATTCTAGTTATCATTTGTAGTTATCATATTTTGTATGATAACTATATTCTAGTTATCGTATGCAGTTATCATATTCTATATGATAACTATATTCTAGTTATCATATGTAGTTATGGGGCGCCTGACAGCTGGGTGGACAGCGTTTCGGATTCGTAGTCCTGAGGTCCCGGGTTCCATCCCCGGTGGAGGCGGAGACAAATGGACAAAATGTTTCTTTCACCCTGATGCCCCTGTTACCTAGCAGTAAATTATAAACCTGGGAGTTAGACAGCTGCTACGGGCTGCTTCCTGGGTGTGTGTAACAAAAAGGAGGCCTGGTCGAGGACCGGGCCGCTGGGAGGCTAACCCCGAAATCATCTCAAGATAACCTCAAGATAGATCATATTATGTGTGATTACTATATTCAAGGTATCAAATAAGTCGCTGGTCGACCTTGAGACGTTCAAACACTCCTCGATTCGTAATCTATATCAGATCAATTTATCATCGCTAACGAATTCCTTATCACACGCCTGCGAGGACCAGAGCATGACAAGGAAAATGCCCTTCAGTATGTTTTTGTCAAGTGGTGAGGGAGAGTGTGTTGGTGGTGAGTGTGAGTGTTTAGTCGTAGTGGGGGAGTGTGTTTGGTGGTTAGTGTGTGTTTGAGTAGTGGTGAGGGAGAGTGTGCTTGGTAGTTAGTGTGTGTGTTTGAGTAGTGGTGAGGGAGAGTGTGCTTGGTAGTTAGTGTGTGTGTTTGAGTAGTAGTGAGAGAGTGTGTTTGGTGGTGAGCGTGTGTGTGTTTGAGTAGTAGTGAGAGAGTGTGTTTGGGGGTGAGTGTGTGTGTTTGTGTAGTAGTGAGAGAGTGTGTTTGGTGGTGAGCGTGTGTGTGTTTGAGTAGTAGTGAGAGAGTGTGTTTGGGGGTGAGTGTGTGTGTTTGTGTAGTAGTGAGAGACTGTGTTTGGTGGTGAGCGTGTGTGTGTGTGTGTTTGTGTAGTAGTGAGAGAGTGTGTTTGGTGGTGAGCGTGTGTGTGTGTGTGTTTGTGTAGTAGTGAAAGAGTGTGTTTGGTGGTGAGCGTGTGTACTCACCTATTTGTGCTTGCAGGGGTTGAGCTCTGGCTCTTTGATCCTGCCTCTCAACCGTCAATCAACTGGTGTACAGGTTCCTGAGCCTAATGGGCTCTGTCATATCTACACTTGAAACTGTGTTTGGAGTCTGCCTTCACCACATCACTTCCAAATGCATTCCATTTGTCAACTTCTCTGACACTAAAAAGTTCTTTCTAATATCTTTGTGGCTCATTTGGGCACTCAGTTTCCACCTATGTCCCCTAGTGCGTGTGCCCCTTGCGTTAAATAGCCTGTCTTTATCTACTCTATCAATTCCTTTGAGAATCATGAATGTGATGATCATGTCCCCCCTAACTCTTCTGTCTTCCATCGAAGTGAGGTTTAATTCCCGTAGTCTCTCCTCGTAGCTCATACCTCTCAGCTCGGGTACTAATCTGGTGGCAAACCTTTGAACCTTTTCCAGATTAGTCTTATTTTGGACTAGATATGAATTCCATGCTGGGGGCTGCATACTCCAGGATTAGCCTGACATATGTAGTATACAAAGTTCTGAATGATTCCTTACACAAGTCTTGATATGGGCTGCAGGGGACAGGTCTGGCGTGATATTCACCCCCTAAGTCTTTTTCTCTCTCGGACTCTTGAAGAATTTCATCTCCCAAATGATACCTTGTATCTGGCCTCCTGCTAACTACACCAATCTTCATTACATTACATTTGCTTGGATTAAACTCTAACAACCATTTGTTCGACTATACCTTCAGTTTGTCTAGGTCTTCTTGAAGCCTCAAGCAGTCCTCCTCTTGTCCGTCTAGTAATAACCGTCTAGTTATTGTAAGATAACTAGAATATAGTTATCATACACAATATGATAACTACATATAATAACTAGAATATAGTTATCACACAAGGGGAGGTTTTAATCCTTCTCATAATTTTGGCATCGTCAACAAACATTGAGAGAAATGAGTCCTCCAGGAGATCATTTATGTAAATCAGAAACAGGATAGGCCCGAGTACAGAGCCTTGTGGGACTCCACTGGTGACCACTCCAATCTGAGGTCTCACCCCTCACTGTAACACTCTGCTTCGTATTGCTTAGATACTCCCTTATCCACTGGAGCACTTTACCAGCTACACCTGCCTATGTACCAGCGTATGTACCAGCCTCTTATGGGGTACTGTGTCAAAGGCTTTCCGACAATCCAAGAAAATGCAGTCTGCCCAACCTTCTCTTTCTTGTTTAATCTTTGTCACCTGATCGTAGAATTCTATTAAGCCAGTAAGGCAAGATTTACCCACCCTGAACCCATGTTGGCGATTTGTCACGAAGTCCCTTCTCTGCAGAAGTGTTACTAAGTTTTTTCACACTATCTTTTCAATCACCTTGCATGGTATACAAGTCAAGGACACTGGCCTGTATTTCAGTACCTCTTGTCTGTCACCCTTTATTTATACTGGGACCATATTTGCCGTCTTCCATATTTCTAGTAGGTCTCCCATCTCTAGTGACCTACTATACGCTATGGAGAGTGGCAAGCAAAGTGCATCTGCACACTCTTTCAGTACCCATGGAGAGATCCTGTATGGACCAACATCCAATCTCACATCCAGATCCTACAGGTGTCTCTTGACCACATCTCTCGTAATGTCTAACCCTTCCACGACCGCCTTGTTTAATTCCCCTCTCTCCTATTGCAGCGACTTCACCTTGTTCTATTGGAAGATCTCCTGGAACCTCTTGTTGAGTTCTTCACACACCTCTTTGTCATTCTCTGTATACCTGTCCTCGCCTGTTCTAAGTTTCATTACCTGTTCTTTCCCTGTTGTTTTCCTCCTGATGTGGCTGTGGAGTAGCTTTGGTTCGGTCTTAGCTTTGCTACCTATGTCATTTTCATCATTTTTCTCTGCTTCTCTTTTCACTCTAACCATATTCATTCCTGGTTCTCTCTGCTTTCTGGTGTTCCGTTATTTCGGAAGTACCTCCACACTCTTTTTGTTCAGTACCTTTGCTTCCATACATGCCCTATTTTACCATGGATTCTTCTTTTGCTTCTCGGATTTTTCCTTTTGGGCCGGGATAAACCTGTTTACTGCCTCCTAACACTTTTGGGTGACATAGTTCATCAAATCTTGTACAGACTTAGCTCTAAGGTCTGTGTCTCATGGCATTTCTCTTAGGAAACTTGTCTTCTCATAATTCCCCTTTCGGTATGCCAGCCTTTTGTTTTCTAGTTCTTTTTGGGGGAGATAAATCCTAGGTCTACCAGGTACTCAAAGATCAATACATTGTGATCACTCATTCCCAAGGGTGCTTCCAACTTAATTTCCCTTATATCCCACTCATTTAGTGTAAAATATTAGATCGAGCATGGCTGGTTCATTTTTCCCTCTCATTCTTGTTGGTTCCTTAATTTGTTGGCTTAGAAAGTTTCTTGTTGCCACGTCCAGCAGCTTAGCTCTCCATGTATCTGGTTCGCCATGTGGGTCTCTGTTCTCTCAATCTATCTTCCCGTGGTTGAAGTCTCCCATGATTTGTAGTCCAGATCCATTCCTGCTAGCAACATTAGCTGCTCTCTCAATTATGTAAATGGTGAACATGAGTGTGTGTTTTTGAGTAGTGGTAGGGGAGTGTGTTTGGTGGGGAGCGTGTGTGTTTGACTATTGGTGAGGTTGTGTGTGTTTGGTGGTGAGTGTGTGTGTTTTTCAAGTGGTGAGAGAGTGTGTGTTTGGTGGTGAGTGTGTGCTCTCAGCTAGTTGTACTCACCAAGTAGTGCTTGCGGGGGTTGAGTTTTGACTCTTTGGACCCGTCTCTCAACTGTCAATCAACTGGTGTAGAGATTATTGAGCCTTTGGGCTCTATTCATATCTTCATGTAAAACTGTGTATGGAGTCTGAACAAATTTCTTTCTAATACCTCTGTGGTTCAATTTGGTACTAAGTTTTTACCTGTGTCCCCTTGTTCGTGTTCAACCTGTGCTAAATAGTTTGTCTTTCCCCACCCTGTCAATTCTCCTGATAATATTATAGGTGGTATACCTTGCATGGTATACAAGTTAGGGAAGCTGGCCTGTAGTTCTGTGCCTCTTGCCTGTCACCCTTTTGTATATTGGGACTACATTAGCTGTCTTCCAGCTTTCCGGTATGTCTATCATATTCCTGTCTGGGCCTTCAGTCATTTGGTGGAGATTATATATGACTGCGACTATAATTTTTTGTCGTCCAGTTGCTTTGGTACCTGTTATGTAGTCACTGGAACCTTTACAGCCCTGAATAACCATCTCCTCAAAATCCCAGCCTTTTCCTACTCTCTCTCCTCGCAACATAATAGTCCTGTTGTGTGTTTGCCTAGTGGTGAGGAAGAGTGTGTGTGGTGGTGAGCGTGTGTATTCACCTAGTTGTATTCACCTAGTTGTGTTTGTGGGGGTTGAGCTCTGCTCTTTCGGTCCGCCTCTCAACTGTCAATCAACTGTTTACTAACTACTTTTTTTCCACACCACACACACACACCAAGAAGCAGCTCGTGACAGCTGACTAACTCCCAGGTACCTATTTACTGCTAGGTAACAGGGGGCATTCAGGGTGAAAGAAACTTTGCTCATTTGTTTCTGCCTCGTGCGGGAATCGAACCCGCGCCACAGAATTACGAGTCCTGCGCGCTATCCACCAGGCTACGAGGCCCCGAGGTGTGTGTTTGACGGGAGAGTGTGTTTGGTGGTGAATGTGTGTGTTTGACTAACGTCAGGTAGAGTGTGTTTAGTGGTAAGCGTGTGTGTTTGACTAACGTCAGGTAGAGTGTGTTTAGTGGTAAGCGTGTGTGTTTGACTAATGGTGAGGGAGAGTGTGTTTGGTGGTGAGTGTGTGTGTTTGACTAGGGGTGAGGAAGAGTGTGTTTGGTGGTTAGCGTGTGTGTTTGACTAGGGGTGAGGAAGAGGAGTTTGGTGGTGAGCGTGTGTGTGTTAGAGTAGTGGTAGGGGAGTGTGTTTGGTGGTGAGTGTGTGTATTCACCTAGCATTCACAAAGTTGTGCTTGCGGGGGTTGAGCTCTGCTCTTTCCGCCCGTCTCTCAACTGCCAATCAATCAACTGTTACTAACTAATAACTATTTTTTTCACTCGCACACAAATCCCAGGAAGCAGCCCGTAACAGCTGTCTAATTCCCAGGTATCTATTTACTGCTAGGTAACAGAGGCAGCAGGATGAAAGAAACTCTGCACATTTGTTTCTGCCGGCGCCGGGAATCGAACCCGGGCCACAGGATTACGAGTCCCGCGCGCTGTCGACTCAGCTACCAGACCCCAATTGTGTGTTTGAGTAGTGGCGGGGGAGTGTGTGCTATTGACTAGTGGTGAGGGAGTGTGTGTTTGGTGGTGAGTGTGTGTTCTCAGCTAGTTGTACTCACCAAGTAGTGCTTGCGGAGGATGAGCTTTGGATCTTTGGACCCGTCTCTCAACTGTCAATCAACTGGTGTAGAGATTATTGAGCCTATTGGGCTCTATTCAAATCTTCATGTGAAACTGTGTATGGAGTCTGAAACAATTTCTTTCTAATGCCTCTGTGGATCAATTGGGTACTAAGTTTCCCCTGTGTCCCCTTGTTCGTGTTCAACCTGTGCTAAATAGTTTGTCTTTGTCCACCCTGTCAATTGCCCTGATAATATTATAGGTGGTATACCTTGCATGGTATACAAGTTAGGGAAGCTGGCCTGTAGTTCTGTGCCTCTTGCCTGTCACCCTTTTGTATATTGGGACTACATTAGCTGTCATCCAGCTTTCCGGTATGTCTCCCGTTTCCAGTGACCTGTTATACACCATAGAGAGTGGCACACTTAGTGCTTCTACACCCAATTTAAGAATCCATGGTGAGACTCTATCAGGCCCAACAACCTTTGTCACATTCTGCTCTAACAGATTCCTTTTGACCTCATCAATGGTGAGCTCAAATTCCTCCAAGGTTGATTGGTTTGCCGCCTCTTCATTTGGTGCAGGGGGCTTCTCCTTGTTCTATGGTGAAGACTTCCTGGAATCCTAAGTTGAGTTCTTCACTGACTCCTTCTTGTCAGTCTCTGAATATCTGTTCTTCCCTTTTCTCAGTATCATCAATTGTTTCTTCACTGCTGTTTTCCTCCTGATGTGGCTGTCGAGCAGTTTTGATTGGCTCTTAGCTTTACTCGCAATGTCATTTTCATACTGTCTCTCTGTTTCTCTCCTCACTTTGAGGTACTCATTGCTGACACTCAAGTATCTCTCTCTCTCTCTCTCTGCTCTCTTGTGTTCTGTGACTCCTGTAATTTCTCCATGTTCTTGTACTCAATTGCTTCGTTACCTAACATTCCTGATTGAACCATGGATTCTTCTGTTGCTTTTAATTTTTCTCTTTTAGGGCCTAGAGAAACCTGTCTGAAGCTTCCAGGCACTTCTAAATGACGTAGTCCATCATACCCTGTACATATCCTGTACAGTCTAAGAGTTCTGTTTCCCATGGTATTCCCATTAGAAAGTTCCTCATCTTAATGAGGAACTTAATCCTTAATGAGGAAATAAAAATGAATTTTGGAGAATTGATTTTTGAATTACCTCCAACAGTGAAAAGAAATGTACGAAAGATTGAGAAAATTCGTGTTAGAATTATTAATCTTACTTTTTCGGTCATATTTAATATTATATATATATATATATATATATATATATATATATATATATATATATATATATATATATATATATATATATATATATATATATATATATATAAATTATATATATATATATATATATATATATATATATATATATATATATATATATATATATATATATATATATATTCAACTGCATGTTCATTGGTGAATTCTTCCAAAACAGTTCGATATGTAGAATTGTGAGTATATGGCCCAGTGCGGAGTGATATCACAACCTCAGTCATCGCTTGGTCAGCATTCAAACGTGTGTGTGTATGGTGTGTTTTCACCAAGTTGTACTTCACTACGTGTGCTTGAGGAGGTTGATCTTCGTCTTTTTGGTTGTTTCTACTGTCAATCAACTGTTTATTGAGTCAGCCTTCACCACATCACTGCCTAATCCATTCGATTTGTTAACTAATCTGTCACTGAAAATTCTTCCTACTGTATCTGTGACTTATTCGGGTGCTAAGTTTTAACCTGTGCCTTCTTGTTCGTGTGAAATAGTTTGTCATTATCTTCCCTGAGATGTATTTTTCTGAGAATTTTCAAGGTGGTAATCATGTCTCCCCTTACTCTGTCTTCCAGTATTTCAGCAATGTGTGTGTGTGTGTGTGTGTGTGTGTGTGTGTGTGTGTGTGTGTGTGTGTGTGTGTGTGTGTGTGTGTGTGTGTGTGTGTGTGTGTGTGTGTGTGTGTACTCACCTAATTGTACTCACCTAATTGTGCTTGCGGGGGTTGAGCTTTGGCTCTTTGGTCCCGCCTCTCAACTGTCAATCAACTGGTGTACAGATTCCTGAGCCTACTGGGCTCTATCATATCTACATTTGAAACTGTGTATGGAGTCAGCCTCCACCACATCACTTCCTAGTGCATTCCATTTATTAACTACTCTGACACTGAAAAAATTCTTTCTAACGTCTCTGTGGCTCATCTGGGTACTAAGTTTCCACCTGTGTCCCCTTGTTCGTGTCCCACCCGTGCTGAAGAGTTTGTCTTTGTCCACCCTGTCAATTCCCCTGAGAATTTTGTAGGTGGTTATCATGTCTCCCCATACTCTTCTGTTTTCCAGGGATGTGAGGTTCAGCTCCTTTAGCCTTTCCTCGTAGCTCAATCCTCTCAGTTCCGGGACGAGCCTGGTGGCATACCGCTGAATCTTCTCTAACTTTGTCTTGTGTTTAACTAGGTATGGACTCCAGGCTGGAGCTGCATACTCCAGGATTGGTCTTACATAAGTGGTATACAGGGTTCTGAAAGATTCCTAACACAAGTTTCTGAAGGCAGTTCTTATGTTGGCCAGTCTAGCATATGCCGCTGATGATATTCTTTTGATGTGGGCCTCTGTGTGTGTGTGTGTGTGTGTGTGTGTGTGTGTGTGTGTGTGTGTGTGTGTGTGTGTGTGTGTGTGTGTGTGTGTGTGTGTGTGTGTGTGTGTGTGTGTGTGTGTGTGTGTGTGTGTGTGTGTGTGTGTGTGTGTGAGTGTGTGTGTCTGTGTGTGTGTGTGTGTATTTACTCTTTGTATCTGCAGAATCGAGCTGTTAGCTCTTGGACCCTGCCTTTCTAACAAATTTATTTTTCCTCTATTATATCTTCTACATATATTTATGATATTACATATAATATATCTCTCTTACACACACGCGCACACACACACACACACACACACACACACACACACACACACACACACACACACACACACACACACACACTGAAACAAAACTCTCTGGAATCATAACGAATGCCGTGTTTCCCCAGGAGTATACAGTAATAAGGAAAGAGAGGGAAGGTAGAGGAGGAGGCGGAGTGGCCCTACTCATGAGAAGGGAATGGAGTTTTAAGGAGATGGCCATCCCGGGCTGTGAGGAGTTCAGAGACTACATAGCAGGCACCATAACAATGGGAGGACCAAGAATAGTAGTAGCAGTAATATACAACCCTCCACCAAATGACAGGAGACCCAGTCAAGAGTATGAAAACAACAACAAGGCAGTTAACACTATAATTGAGAGGGCAGCCTCTGCTGCCTGTAGAAATAGATCCCACCTGCTCATCATGGGCGACTTCAATCACGGAAAGATTGACTGGGAGAACAAGGAACCGCATGGAGGCGAGGATACGTGGAGAGCCAAACTATTGGAGGTGGTGACAAGCAACTTTTTAACGCAGCATGTCGGAGAACCCACAAGGATGAGAGGAAATGACGAACCAGCGAGACTCGACCTAGTCTTCACTCTGAACGACTCCGACATAAGAGAAATCGGTTTTGAGGACCCAGTAGGAATGAGCGACCACAGTGTACTGGTGTTTGAGTACTTGATTGAAGAAGGGTTATTGAACTCGAGGAGGGATACCGAAACCAAAAGGTTAGCATACCGAAAGGGAAACTATGAGGGGATAAGAAAATTCCTAACAGATATAGCATGGGAAACAGAGCTCAGGGGAAAGACGGCCCAAGATATGATGGATTACATCACGCAGAAGTGCAAGGACGCAGCAAACAAGTTTATCCCAGTCCAAAAGGAAAACAGAGAAATGAAGATGAGAAACCCATGGTTTAATCAAAGATGTAGGCTAGCTAAGCAGCAAAGTAAAAGGGCATGGAGAAACTATAGGAATAACAGGACACTGGAGAGCAGAGAAAGATACCAGAATGCCAGGAATGAATATGTCAGGATGAGAAGAGAGGCAGAAAGACAATACGAAAATGACATCGCAAGCAAGGCAAAGACTCAGCCTAAATTGTTGCATAGCCACATTAGGAGAAAAACAACAGTAAAGGAACAGGTTATGAGATTAAGGATAGGGGCGGAAGGATTCACTACAAATGACAAGGAAGTGTGTGAGGAATTGAATAAGAAATTCCAGGAGGTCTTCACCTTAGAACAAGGAGAAATTCCAGAGGTAAGTGAGGGAATAGCTAACCAGGAACCACTGGAAGAGTTTGAGATTACCAGTGGGGAAGTAAGGAAGTGTTTACTAGAGTTGGACGTGACGAAGGCTATAGGCCCAGATGGAATCTCCCCTTGGGTTCTAAAGGAAGGAGCAAGAGAACTGAGCCTACCACTCTCCATAGTGTATAACAAATCACTGGCAACAGGGGAACTGCCAGATACTTGGAAAGCAGCAAACGTAGTCCCGATATACAAGAAAGGGGATAGACAGGAGGCACTGAACTACAGGCCAGTGTCCCTAACCTGCATACCATGCAAGCTGATGGAGAAGATTGTGCGAAAAAAACTAGTGGAGCATCTGGAGCGAAGGAACTTTGTAACACAGCATCAACATGGGTTCAGGGATGGCAGGTCCTGCCTCACAGGGTTACTTGAATTCTACGACCAGGCAACAAAAATAAGGCAAGAAAGAGAAGGGTGGGCAGACTGCATATTTTTGGATTGTCAGAAAGCCTTTGATACAGTGCCACACAAGAGGCTAGTGCGAAAGTTGGAGATGCAGGCTGGAGTGAGAGGGAAGGTACTCCGGTGGATAGAGGAATACCTAAGCAACAGGAGACAACGAGTCTGTGTGAGGGGTGAGGTCTCAGATTGGCGAGACGTCACAAGTGGAGTCCCGCAGGGGTCAGTCCTTGGACCTATACTGTTTCTGGTATATGTAAATGATCTCCCAGAGGGTATAGATTCGTTCCTCTCAATGTTTGCCGACGATGCAAAAATTATGAGGAGGATTGAAACAGAGGATGATAGTAGGAGGCTACAAGATGACCTGGATAGACTGAGTGAATGGTCCAACAAATGGCTGTTGAAGTTCAACCCGAGTAAATGCAAAGTAATGAAACTAGGCAGTGGAAACAGGAGGCCAGGCACAGGATACAGAATAGGAGATGAAGTACTTAATGAAACAGACAGAGAGAAAGATCTAGGAATTGATATCACACCAAACCTGTCTCCTGAAGCCCACATAAAGAGAATAACGTCTGCGGCATATGCGAGGCTGGCTAACATCAGAACGGCGTTCAGGAACCTGTGTAAGGAATCATTCAGAATCTTGTACACCACATATGTAAGACCAATCCTGGAGTATGCGGCCCCAGCATGGAGCCCGTACCTTGTCAAGCACAAGACGAAGCTGGAAAAAGTCCAAAGGTATGCTACTAGACTAGTCCCAGAACTAAGAGGCATGAGTTATGAGGAAAGGCTGCGGGAAATGCACCTCACGACACTGGAAGACAGA
This sequence comes from Procambarus clarkii, assembly GCF_040958095.1. Taxonomy (NCBI): domain Eukaryota; kingdom Metazoa; phylum Arthropoda; class Malacostraca; order Decapoda; family Cambaridae; genus Procambarus; species Procambarus clarkii. The sequence continues at coordinate 29,656,386 of NC_091190.1, read as the reverse complement.
AGAGTAAGGGGGGACATGATCACAACCTACAAAATCCTCAGGGGAATCGACCGGGTAAACAAGGACGAACTTTTCAACACTGGTGGGACGCGAACAAGGGGACACAGGTGGAAGCTGAGTACCCAAATGAGCCACAGAGACGTTAGAAAGAACTTTTTCAGTGTCAGAGTAGTTAGCAAATGGAATGCATTAGGAAGTGATGTGGTGGAGGCTGACTCCATTCACAGTTTCAAATGTAGATATGATAGAGCCCAATAGGCTCAGGAATCTGTACACCAGTTGATTGACGGTTGAGAGGCGGGACCAAAGAGCCAGAGCTCAACCCCCGCAAGCACAATTAGGTGAGTACACACACACACACACACACACACACACACACACACACACACACACACATACACACACCCACACACACACACACACACACACACACACACACACACACACACACACACACACACACACACACACACACACACACACACACCAACTAGGTGAGTACAACTACTTTTTTAGTGTCAGAGTGGTTGACAAATGGAATGCATTAGGAAATGGTGGAGGCTGACTCCATACACAGTTTCAAGTATAGATATGATAGAGCCCAATAGGCTCAGGAACCTGTACACCTGTTGATTGACGGTTGAGAGGCGGGACCAAAGAGCCAGAGCTCAACCCCCGCAAGCACAACAACTAGGTGAGTACACACACACACACACACACAAACACACACACACACACACACACACACACACACACACACACACACACACACACACACACACACACACACACACACACACACACACACACACACACACACACACACACACACACACATAGAGGAGGAGACTACGGGAATTAAACCTCACTTCGCTGGAAGACAAAAGATTTAGGGGGGACATGATCACCACATTCAAGATTCTGAAGGGAATTGATAGGGTAGATAAAGACAGTCTATTTAACACAAGGGGAACACGCACAAGGGGACACAGGTGGAAACTGAGTGCCCAAATGAGCCACAAAGATATTAGAAAGAACTTTTTTAGTGTCAGAGTGGTTGACAAATGCAATGCATTAGGAAGTGATGTGGTGGAGGCTGACTCCATACACAGTTTCAAGTGTAGATATGATAGAGCCCGATAGGCTCAGGAATCTGTACACCTGTTGATTGCCGGTTGAGAGGCGGGACCAAAGAGCCAGAGCTCAACCCCCGCAAACACAACTAGGTGAGTACAACTAGGTGAGTACACACACACAGACGACGCGCGAAAGAGACCTGGGTGTGGACGTAACACCTAATCTTCCTGAGGCACATATAAATAGGATAATGACAGCAGTGTACTCTACACTGGCAAAAGTTAGAACATCATTCAGAAACCTAAGTAAGGAGGCATTTAGGGTGCTTTACACTGCCTACGTGAGGCCAGTCTTAGAGTATGCCGCCTCATCATGGAGTCCCCATCTGAAGAAACCTATAAGGAAACTGGAAAAGGTTCAGAGGTTTGCAACGAGACTCGTCCCAGAGCTATGAGGGATGGGGTATGAGGAGCGCCTGAGGGAACTGTGCCTTACGACACTAGAAAGAAGAAGGGAGAGGGGGGACATGATAGGAACGTATAAGATACTCAGAGGGATTGACAGAGTGGAGATAGACGAAATGTTCACACGGAATAGTAACAGAACGAGGGGACATGGATGGAATCTTGAAACTCAGATGAGTCACAGAGATGTTAGGGAGTTTTCTTTTAGCGTGAGAGTTGTGGGAAAATGGAGCGCACTTCAGGAACAGGTTGTGGAAGCAAATACTATTCATAATTTTAAAACCAGGTATGATAGGGAAATGGGACAGGAGTCATTGCTGTAAACAACCTATGCTCGAAAGGCGGGATCCACGAGTCGATGCTCGATCCTGCAGACACACACACACTAGGTGAGTACAACTAGGTGAGTACACACACACACACACACGCATGGCCATGGGACAAGAGATCTGGGAATGGAGAGTTGACTACAGGAAAGGGGACTATAAGAGGATAAGGGACTATCTGGGTGAAGTGCAGTGGGAGGAAGAAATTAGAGGAAAAACAGTCCAAGATATGATGGACCTAGTCATACAGAAATGCCAGGAGGCCGAAGAGAGATTTATACCAACAGTAAAGGGGAAAAATAAGAAGGAATATAATAATCCATGGTTTAATAGACAGTGCCAGGAAGCAAAAATGGCCAGCAGGCGGGAGTGGAGGAAGTACAGAAGACAAAGGACAGAGGACAACAGGATCAGATACAACAGAGCTAGGAACGATTACATTAACATAAGACGAACATCGGAAAGGGACTATGAGAACAATATTGCAATCAAAGCGAAAAAACAACCTAAGTTACTACACAGTCATATAAGAAGAAAAATGTCGGTGAACGACCAAGTGACAAGACTAAGGAAGACAGAGGGGGCATATACTGAAAGTGACAAGGAAATCTGTGAGGCACTAAATGCTAGTTTCCATGGAGTGTTCACTACCGAGCCTGAGCAGCTCCCATTGTTGGAAGGGGTTACCCTAGATGAAAGACTATCAGATATAGAGGTGACAGCAGAGGAGGTAATGAAACAGTTGGCAACTCTAGATGCAACTAAAGCAGTTGGACCAGACAAAGTATCACCGTGGATACTAAAAGAAGCAGCACAGGCCCTCAGCGTGCCTCTGGCAATGATCTTTAATGAGTCACTTATGTCGGGAGAATTGCCCTGTTGCTGGAAGAAAGCAAATGTCGTGCCGATCTTCAAGAAAGGCGATAGAGAGGAGGCACTTAACTATAGACCTGTATCACTGACAAGCATCCCCTGTAAAATACTAGAAAGAATAATTAGGCTACGACTGGTTGCACACCTGGAGAACATTAGGTTTGTGAACAAACATCAACATGGGTTCTGGACAGGGAAATAGTGCCTAACAAACCTTCTGGAATTCTATGATAAAATAACGAGGATAAGAGAGGACAGAGATGGTTGGGCAGACCGCATATTTCTGGACTGCCAAAAAGCCTTTGATACAGTACCGCACATGAGACTGCTGTTCAAACTCGAGAGGCAGGCGGGGGTGGGGGGAAAGGTCCTAGCATGGATTAGGAACTACCTAACAGGAAGGAGCCAAAGAGTTACGGGAAGGGGCGAGAAGTCGGACTGGCGAACAGTAACAAGTGGAGTACCACAAGGATCGGTGCTGGGACCAATTCTATTTCTTGTATATGTTAACGACATGTTTACAGGCGTAGAGTCCTACATGTCGATGTTTGCGGATGACGCAAAGTTGATGAGAAGGTTGTGACAGATGAGGATTGCAGGATCCTCCAAGAGGACCTGAACAGGTTGCAGAGATGGTCAGAGAAATGGCTACTGGAATTCAACAAGGGTAAATGTAAAGTTATGGAAATGGGACTAGGAGATTGGAGACCAAAGGGACAGTACACAATGAAGGGGAACAGCCTACCTGTGACGACGCACGAAAGAGACCTGGGTGTGGACGTAACACCTAATCTATCTCCAGAGGCACATATAAATAGGATAATGACAGCAGCGTACTCTACACTGGCAAAAATTAGAACATCATTCAGAAACCTAAGTAAGGAGGCATTTAGGGCGCTTTACACTGCCTACGTGAGGCCAGTCTTAGAGTATGCCTCCTAATCATGGAGTCCCCATCTGCAGAAGCATAAAATGAAACTGGAAAAGGTTCAGAGGTTTGCAACAAGACTCGTCCCAGAGCTACGAGGGATGGGGTATGAGGAGCGCCTGAGGGAATTGTGCCTTACGACACTAGAAATAAGAAGGGAGAGGGGGGGACATGATAGAAATGTATAAAATACTCAGAGGGATTGACAGAGTGGACATAGACGAAATGTTCACACTGAATAGTAACAGAACGAGGGGACATGGATGGAAGCTTGAAACTCAGATGAGTCACAGAGATGTTAGGAAGTTTTCTTTTAGCGTGTGAGTAGTGGGAAAATGGAATGCACTTTAGGAACAGGTTGTGGAAGCAAATACTATTCATAATTTTAAAACCAGGTATGATAGGGAAATGAAACAGGAGTCATTGCTGTAAACAACCGATGCTCGAAAGGCGGGATCTAAGAGTCAATGCTCGATCCTGCAGACACAACTAGGTTAGTACAACTAGGTGAGTACACACACACACACACTTGGGAATGAGTGATCATAGTGTATTGAGCTTTGAGTACCTGGTTGAGCTAGGAATTATCACCCCCAAAAAAGAACTGGGAAACAAAGGGCTGGCATACCGAAACAGAAACTATGAGGAGATGAATAAATTCCTATGGGATATACATTGGGACTCAGAACTCGGAACCAAGTCCGTACAAGACATGATGGACTATGTCACCCAAAAATGTCAGGAGGCTGTAAGCAGGTTTGTCCTAGCCCGACAGGAAAAAACAGAGAAGCAAAGGAAGAATCCGTGGTTTAATAGGGAATGTATGAGAGCAAAGGAGCTGAACAGAAGGGCATGGAGGAACTTCCGTAATAACAGAACACCAGAAAGTAGAGAGAGATACCAGAGAACCAGGAACGAGTATGTTAGTGTGAGAAGAGCAGCTGAGAAAAGGTATGAAAATTATATAGCTAATACAGCCAAGACCGAACCAAAGCTACTCCACAGTCACATCAGGAGGAAGACAACAGTGAAGGAACAGGTGATGAAACTTAGGGTGGGCGAGGACAGGTACACAGAGAATGACAAAGAGGTGTGTGAAGAACTCAACAAAAGGCTCCAGGAGGTCTTTACAATAGAACAGGGAGAAGTCACGGCGTTAGGAGAGGTGGCAGCAAACCAGGTGACCTTGGATAGGTTCGAAATTACAAGAGATGAGGTCAAGAAGCACCTATTGGAGCTGAATGTGAGAAAAGCTGTTGGGCTGGACGGAATCTCACCATGGGTATTGAAAGAGTGTGCAGGAGCACTTTGCTTGCCACTCTCAATAGTGTATAGTAGGTCACTGGAAACGGGAGACCTACCAGAAATATGGAAGACTGCTAATGTAGTACCAATATACAAAATGGGTGACAGACAAGAGGCACTGAACTACAGGCCAGTGTCCTTAACTTGTATACCATGCAAGATGATGGAGAAGATTGTGAGAAAAAACCTAGTAACACATCTGGAGAGAAGAGACTTCGTGACAACCCATCAACATGGGTTCATTAAGGGTAAATCTTGCCTTACAGGCGTGATAGAATTCTACGATCAGGTGACAAAGATTAAGCAAGAAAGAGAAGGATGGGCGGACTGCATTTTTTTAGACTGTCGGAAAGCCTTTGACACAGTACCCCTATAAAAGGTTGATGCATAAGCCGGAGAAACAGGCAGGAGTAACTGGTAGGGCGCTCCAGTGGATAAGGGAGTATCTAAGGAATAGGAAGCAGAGAGTTACAGTGAGGGGTGAGACCTCAGGAAGGCGTGAAGTCACAAGTGGAGTTCCACAGGGCTCTGTACTTGGACCTATCCTGTTCCTGATATAAGTAAATGATCTCCTAGAGGGTATAGACTCATTCCTCTTAATGTCTGCTGACGACGCCAAACTTATGAGAAAGATTAAGACAGAGGAGGACAACTTGAGGCTTCAAGAAGACATGGACAAGCTGCAGGAATGGTCGAACAAATGGCTGTTAGAGTTTAACCCAAGCAAATGTAATGTAATGAAGATAGGGGTAGGAAGCAGGAGACCAGATACAAGGTATCATTTGGGAGATGAAATACTTCAAGAGTCAGAGCGAGAGAAAAACAATGGGGTTGATATCACGCCAGACATGTTCCCTGAAGCTCATATCAAGAGGATAACATCAGCAGCATATGCCAGGTTGGCTAACATAAGAACGGCCTTTAGAAACTTGTGTAAGGAATCTTTCAGAACATTATATACCACATATGTCAGACCAATCCTGGAGTATGCGACTCCAGCATGGAGTCCATATCTAGTCAAGCATAAAACTAAACTGGAAAAGGTTCAAAGGTTTGCCACCAGACTAGTATCCGAGCTGAGAGATATGAGCTGCGAGGAGAGACTACGGGAATTAAACCTCACTTCGTTGGAAGGCAGAAGAGTTAGGGGGGACATGATCACCACATTCAAGATTCTCAAGGGATTCGTCAGGGTTAATAAAGACAGGCTATTTAACACAAGGGGCACACGCACGAGGGGACACAGGTGGAAACTGAGTGAACAAATGAGCCACTGAGATTTTTAGTGTCAGAGTGGTTGACAAATGGAATGTATTAGGAAGTTATGTGGTGAAGGCTGACTCCATACACAGTTTCAAGTGTAGATATGATAGAGCCCAATAGGCTCAGGAACCTGTACACCTGCTGATTGACGGTTGAGAGGCGGGACCAAAGAGCCAGAGCTCAACCCCCTCAAGCACAACTAGGTGAGTTGATAGAAACAACATGGCCACCATTAACATAATAGAAAGAGCAGCTTCTGTTGCTAGCAGGAATGGATCTGGACTACTAATTATGGGAGACTTCAACCATGGGAAGATAGATTGGAAGAACAGAGACCCGCATGGAGGACCAGAAACATGAAGAGCTAAGCTGCTGGACGTGGCAACAAGAAACTTTCTAAGCCAGCACACCAAAGAACCAACAAGAATGAGAGGAGAAGATGAACCAGCAATGCTTGATTTGATATTTACCCTAAATGAATGGGATATAAGGGAAGTTAAGATGGAAGCGCCCTTGGGAATGAGTGACCACAGTGTATTGAACTTTGAGTACCTGGTAGAGCTAGGACTTATCTCACCCGAAAAAGAACTAGGAATCAAAAGGCTGGCATACCGAAAGGGGAATTATGAACAGATGAGAAGTTTCCTAAGTGAAATACCTTGGGACACAGACCTCAGAGACAAGTCTGTACAGGGTATGATGGACTATGTTACCCAAAAGTGTCAGGAGGCAGTAAACAGGTTCATCCCGGCCCAAAGGGAAAAATCCGAGAAGCAACAGAAGAATCCATGGTATAATAGGGCATGTATGGAAGCGAAGAAACTGAACAAAAAGGCGTGGAGGAACTTCCGGAATAACAGAACACCAGAAAGCAGAGAGAGATACCAGAGAACCAGGAATGAGTACGTCAGGGTGAGAAGAGAAGCAGAGAAAAATTTTGAAAATTATATAGCAAACAAAGCCAAGACCGAACCAAAGCTACTCCACAGTCACATCAGAAGGAAAACAACAGTGAAAGAACAGGTATTGAAACTTAGAACAGGCGAGGACAGGTATACAGAGAATGACAGAGAGGTGTGCGAGGAACTCAACAAGAGGTTCCAGGAGGTCTTCACAATAGAACAGGGTGAGGTCACTGTGCTAGGAGAAAGGGAGGTAAACCAGGCGGCCTTGGAGGAGTTCGAAATTACGAGAGAGGAGGTCAAGAGACACCTGCTGGATCTGGATGTTAGAAAGGCTGTTGGTCCAGATGGGATCTCACCATGGGTACTGAAAGAGTGTGCAGAGGCACTTTGCTTGCCACTCTCCATAGTGTATAGTAAGTCACTAGAGACAGAAGACCTACCAGAAATATGGAAGACGGCGAATGTGGTCCCAATATACAAAAAGGGCGACAGGCAAGAGGCACTGAACTACAGGCCAGTGTCCTTGACTTGTATACCATGCAAGGTGATGGAGAAGATCGTGAGAAAAAAACTGGTAACACATCTGGAGAGAAGGGACTTCGTGACAAATCGCCAACATGGATTCAGGGAGGGTAAATCTTGCCTTACAGGCTTGATAGAATTCTACGATCAGGTGACACAGATTAAGCAAGAAAGAGAGGGCTGGGCGGACTGCATTTTCTTGGATTGTCGGAAAGCCTTTGACACAGTACCGCATAAGAGGCTGGTACATAAGCTGGAGAGACAGGCAGGTGTAGCTGGTAAGGTGCTCCAGTGGATAAGGGAGTATCTAAGCAATAGGAAGCAGAGAGTTACGGTGAGGGGTGAGACCTCCGATTGGCGTGAAGTCACCAGTGGAGTCCCACAGGGCTCTGTACTCGGTCCTATCTTGTTTCTGATATATGTAAATGATCTCCCGGAGGGTATCGATTCATTTCTCTCAATGTTTGCGGACGATGCTAAAATTATGAGAAGGATTAAAACAGAAGAGGACTGTTTGAGGCTTCAAGAAGACCTAGACAAGCTGAAGGAATGGTCGAACAAATGGTTGTTAGAGTTTAACCCAACCAAATGTAATGTAATGAAGATAGGTGTAGGGAGCAGGAGGCCAGATACAAGGTATCATCTGGGAGAGGAAATTCTTCAGGAGTCAGAGAAGGAAAAAGACTTGGGGGTTGATATCACGCCAGACCTGTCTCCTGCAGCACATATCAAGCGGATAACATCAGCGGCATATGCCAGGCTGGCCAACATACGAACGGCATTCAGAAACTTGTGTAAAGAATCATTCAGAACTTTGTATACCACATATGTCAGGCCAATCCTGGAGTATGCAGCCCCAGCATGGAGTCCATATCTAGTCAAGGATAAGACTAAAGGTTCAAAGGTTTGCCACCAGACTAGTACCCGAGCTGAGAGGTATGAGCTACGAGGAGAGACTACGGGAATTAAACCTCACTTCGCTGGAAGACAGACGAGTTAGGGGGGACATGATCACCACATTCAAGATTCTGAAGGGAATTGATAGGGTAGATAAAGACAGTCTATTTAACACAAGGGGAACACGCACAAGGGGACACAGGTGGAAACTGAGTGCCCAAATGAGCCACAGAGATATTAGAAAGAACTTTTTTAGTGTCAGAGTGGTTGACAAATGGAATACATTAGGGGGTGATGTGGTGGAGGCTGACTCCATACACAGTTTCAAGTGTAGATATGACAGAGCCCGATAGGCTCAGGAATCTGTACACCTGTTGATTGACGGTTGAGAGGCGGGACCAAAGAGCCAGAGCTCAACCCCCGCAAACACAACTAGGTGAGTACAACTAGGTGAGTACACACACACACAAACACACACACACACACACACACACACACACACACACACACACACACACACACACACACACACACACACACACACACACACACACACACACACAAAGCTGGAAAAAGCTAGAGATGCAGGCTGGAGTGAAAGGGAATGTACTCCATTGGATAAAGGAGTACCTAAACAACAGGAGACAACGAGTCAGTGTGAGGGGTGAGGTCTCAGATTGGTGAGACGTTATGAGTGGAGTCCCGCAGGGGTCAGTCCTTGGACCTATACTGTTTCTGATATATATGTAAATGATCTCCCAGAGGGTATAGAATCGTTTCTCTCAATGTTTGCCAATGATGAAAAAATTATGAGGAGGACTGAAACAGAAGATGATAGTAGGAGGCTACAAGATGACCTAGACAGACTGAGTGAATGGTCCAACAAATGGCTGTTGAAGTTCAACCCGAGTAAATGCAAAGTAATGAAACTAGGCAGTGGAAACAGTAGGCCAGACACAGGATACAGAATAAGAGATGAAGTACTTAATGAAACAGACAGAGAGAAAGATCTAGGAGTTGATATCACACTAAACCTGTCTCCTGAAGCTCACAAAAAAAGAATAACGTCTGCGGCATATACGAGGCTGGCTAACATCAGAACAGCGTTCAGGAACCTGTGTAAGGAATCATTCAGAATCTTGTACACCACATATGTAAGACCAATCCTGGAGTATGCGGCCCCAGCATAGAACCCGTACCATTTTAAGCACAAGACGAAGCTGGAAAAAGTCCAAAGGTATGCCACTAGACTAGTCCCAGAACTAAGAGGCATGAGTTACGAGGAAAGGCTGCGGGAAATGCACCTTACGACACTGGAAGACAGAAGAGTAAGGGGAGACATGATCAATACCTACAAAATCCTCTGGGGAATCTACCGGGTTAACAAGGATAAACTATTCAACACTGGTGGGACGCGAAGAAGGGGACACAGGTGGAAACTAAGTACCCACTTGAGCCACAGGGACGTTAGAAGGAACTTTTTCAGTGTCAGAGTAGTTAACGGTTGGAATGCATTAGGCAGTGATGTGGTGAAAGCTGACTCCATACAAAGTTTTAAATGTAGATATGATAGAGCCCAGTAGGCTCAGGAATCTGTACACCTGTTGATTGACAGTTGAGAGGCGGGACCAAAGAGCCAAAGCTCAACCCCCACAAGCACAAATAGGTAAGTACAAATAGGTGAGTGCACCCACACACACACACACACACACACACACACACACACACACACACACACACACACACACACACACACACACACACACACACACACACACACACACACACACACACACACACACACACACACACACACACACACACACACACACACACACACACACACACACACACACACACACACATCCCCAGCCTTTTATGGGGTACTGTGTCAAAGGCTTTCTGACAGTCCAAGAAAATGCAGTCTGCCCACCCCTTCTCCTTCGTCTGTGTGTGTGTGTACTCACCTATATGTACTCACCTATATGTGCTTGCAGGATCGAGCATTGACTCTTGGATCCCGCCTTTCTAGCTATCGGTTGTTTACAGCAATGACTCCTGTCCCATTTCCCTATCATACCTAGTTTTAAAAGTATGAATAGTATTTGCTTCCACAACCTGTTCCCCAAGTGCATTCCATTTTTCTACTACTCTCACGCTAAAAGAAAACTTCCTAACATCTCTGTGACTCATCTGAGTTTCCAGTTTCCACCCATGTCCCCTCGTTCTGTTATTATTACGTGTGAACATTTCATCTATTTCCACTTTATCAATTCCCCTGAGTATTTTATATGTCCCTATCATATCTCCTCTCTCCCTTCTTTTCTCTAGTGTCGTTAGGTTCAGTTCCTTCAGTCGCTCTTCATATCCCATCCCTCGTAACTCTGGGACAAGCCTCGTCGCAAACCTCTGAACCTTCTCCAGTTTCTTTATGTGTTTCTTCAGGTGGGGGCTCCATGATGGCGCGGCATACTCTAAGACGGGTCTCACGTAGGCAGTGTAAAGTGCCCTAAAAGCTTCCTCATTTAGGTTTCTGAATGAAGTTCTAATTTTCGCCAGTGTAGAGTACGCTGCTGTCGTTATCCTATTTATATGTGCCTCAGGAGTTAGATTAGGTGTCACATCCACTCCCAGGTCTCTTTCTCGAATCGTTACAGGTAGGCTGTTCCCCTTCATTGTGTACTGTCCCTTTGACCTCCTGTCACCTGATCCCATTTCCATAACTTTACATTTACTGGTGTTAAACTCCAGTAGCCATTTCCCTGACCATCTCTGCAGCTTGTTTAAGTCCTCTTGGAGGATCCTACAATCCTCGTCTGTCACAACTCTTCTCATTAATTTTGCGTCATCTGCAAACATTGACATGTATGATTCCACTCCTGTAAACATATCATTTACGTAAATTAGAAAGAGGATTGGTCCCAGCACCGATCCTTGAGGTACTCCACTTGTTACTGTTCGCCAGTCCGACTTTTCGCCCCTTACCATTACCCTCTGGCTCCTTCCTGTTAGGTAGTTCTTCACCCATACTAGGGCCTTTCCGCTTACTCCTGCCTGCCTCTCAAGTTTGTATAGCAGTCTCATGTGCGGTACCGTATCAAAGGCCTTTTGGCAGTCAAGAAATATGCAGTCTGCCCAGCCTTCTCTGTCCTGCCTTATCCTTGTTACTTTATCATAGAATTCTAAAAGGTTTGTTAGGCATGATTTCCCTGTCCAGAACCCATGTTGGTGCTTGTTTACAAACCCAATGCTCTCCAGGTGTTCAACAAGTCTTAGCCTAATTATTCTTTTTAGAATAAAATTCTTAGAATAGAATTCTTAGAATAGAATAGAATTCTAAGAATTCTTAGCCTAATTTATTCTTTTTAGCCTAATTGTGTGTGAGTGTGTGTGTGTGTGTGTGTGTGTGTGTGTGTGTGTGTGTGTGTGTGTGTGTGTGTGTGTGTGTGTGTGTGTGTGTGTGTGTGTGTGTGTGTGTGTGTGTGTGTGTGTGTGTGTGTGTGTGTGTGTGTGTGTGTGTGTGTGTGTGTGTGTGTGTGTGTGTATGTGTGTGTGTGTGAGTGTGTGTGCTCACCTATTTGTGTCTGCATGATCGAGCATTGACTCTTGGATCCCACCTTTCGAGCCATCGGCTGTTTACAGCAATGACCCTGGTCCTATTTCCCTATCATACCTGGTTTTAAAATTATGAATACAGTTTGCTTCCACAACCTGTTCCTTAAGTGCATTCCATTTTTCCACTATTCTCACGCTAAAAGAAAACTTCCTAACATCTCTGTGACTCATCTGAGTTTCCAGCTTTCATCCATGTCCCCTCGTTCTGTTACTATTCCTTCTGAACATTTCGTCTATGTCCACTCTGTCAATCCCCCTGAGTATTTTATACGTTTCTGTCATAACCCCCCCACCCACTCACCCTTCTTTTTTCTAGTGTCGTAAGGCACAGTTCCTTTAGGCGCTCCTCATACCCCATCCCTCGTAACTCTGGGACGAGTCTCGTTGCAAACTTCTGAACCTTTTCCAGTTTCCTTATATGCTTCTTCAGATGGGGACTCCATGATGAGGCGGCATAATCTAAGAGCGGCCTCACGTTGGCAGTGTAAAGCGTCCTAAATGCCTTCTTACTTAGGTTTCTGAATGATGTTCTAACTTTTGCCAGTGAAGAGTACGCTGCTGTCGTTATCCTATTTATATATGCATCAGGAGGTAGAATAGGTGTTATGTCCACGCCCAGGTCTCTTTCTCACGTCGTCACAGGTAGGCAGTTATCTTTCATTGTGTGCTGTCCCTTTGGTCTCCTCTCACCTAGTCCCATTTCCTAAACTTTTCATTTGCTTGTGTTGAACTCCAGTAACCATTTCTCTGACCATCTCTGCAACCTGTTCAGGTCCTCTTGGAGGATCCTGCAATCCTCATCTGTCACAACCTTCTCATCAACTTTGCGTCATCCGCGAACATCGACATGAAGGACTCTACTCCTGTAAACATGTCGTTAACATATATTAGAAATAGAATTGGTCCCAGCACCGATCCTTGAGGTACTCCACTCGTTACTGATCGCCAGTCCGACTTCTCGCCCCTTACCATTACTCTTTGGCTTCTTCCTGTTAGGTAGTTCCTTATCCATGCTAGGGCCTTTCCTCCCACCCCCCTTCATCTCGAGTTTGAACAGCAGTCTCATGTGCGGAACTGTATCATAGGCCTTTTGGCAGTCCAGAAATATGCAGTCTGCCCAACCTTCTCTGTCGTGTCTTTTCCTCGGCATTTTATCATAGAATTCCAAAACGTTTGTTAGGCACGATTTCCCTTTCCAGAACCCAAGTTGATGTTTGTTCATAAACCTAACGTTCTCCAGGTGTGCAACCAGTCGTAGCCTAATTATTCTTTCAAGTAATTTACAGGGGATGCTTGTCAGTGATACGGGTCTATAATTAAGTTCCTCCTCCCTATCGCCTTTCTTGAAAATCAGTACAACATTTGCCCTCTTCCAGAAATTGGGCAATTCTCCCGACATAAGTGATTCATTAGAGATCCTGGCCAGAGGCACGCTGTGGGCCTGCGCTGCTTCTTTTAGTATCCACGGTGATACTTTGTTTGGTCAACCGCTTTAGTTGCATCCAGTGTTGTCAATTGTTGTATTACCTACTCTGCTGTCACCTCTATATCTGATAGTCTTTCATCTAGAGTAATCTCTTCTAACAATGGGAGCTGCTCAGGCTCGATTGTGAACACTCCATGGAAACTCGCATTCAGTGCCTCGCAGATTTCCTTGTCGCTTTCGGTATATGCCCCCTCTGTCTTCCTTAGTCTTGTCACTTTGTCGTTCACTGACATTATTCTTCTTATATGGCTGTGTAGTAATTTAGGTTGCTTTTTCGCCTTGATCGCAATATTGTTCTCATAGTTCCTTTCCGATGTTCGTCTTATCGTAATCGATAAAATAATATCGTAATATCGTGATATCGTAATCGTGATTTAATAGTTCCAAGCTCTGTTGCATCTGATCCCGTTTTCCTCTGTCCTTTGTCTTCTGTACTTCCTCCACTCCTGCCTGTTGGCCATTTTTGCTTCCTGACATTGTCTATTAAGCCATGGGTTATTATATTCCCTCTTATTTTTTCCCTTTACTGTTGGTATAAATCTCTCTTCGTCCTCCTGGCATTTCCATATGACTAGGGCCATCATATCTTTGACGATTGTTCCTCTAATTTCTTCCTCTCACTGTATTTCTCCCAGATAGTCCCGAATCCTCCTGTAGTCTCCTTTTCCAGACCTTTTGTCCCATGGTCACAAGTTTGAATATCATCATGTAGTCAAAGACTAGGACATAATTGTCGCTGGCCCCTAGAGGTATTTCATGTTCCCAATTCTCGATGTCCTCTACGTTCTGGGTGAAAATCAGGTCTAATAGGCTCGGTGCATCTCCTCCTCTTTCCCTTGTGTCTTCCTTCACATGTTGTGTTAGGAATTTCCTGTCTATAACATCTACTAACTTCGCTCCCCACGTTTCATCCCCTCCATGAGAATTCCTTGATTCCCAATTTATCTCTCCATGGTTTAGTTCCCCAATGACCAGCATCTTCGCTCTCATTCTGTGAGCTAATATTGCTGCCTTCTGCAGTTCATCTATGCATGCCTTGTTGTTGTCATCATACTCCTGCCTGGGTCTTCTACTGTTTGGTGGGGGATTGTAGATTACCAAGATCACAATCTTCCTCCCAATCTGCTGTCAGAGTTCCATGTAGGAGCTTGTGCTCTCATTGGTAACCCGATTTCCCAGGTCTTCAAACGTCTATTTCTGCTTTATTAGGAGTGCCACTCCCTCTCCCTGTCTCAGTGTCCTCTCTTTTCGTATCACCTGGTAGCCCTCTTTAATGATTGCATCCGAGATCATGTCATTTATTTTTGTTTTCACTATTGCAACTATGTCAAGATCTGCCTACTAACTCTTTCTTTTATCTCTTCTGCTTTAATAGATACCCCATCAGCATTGGTGAACCAAGCCTTGAGATTCTTCATGGAATCTGTGGTACTAGAGTTTGCCCTTTCTTTGTGGGTCTTGGGGAGATCTGGGAGGTGTCTGGGGGTAAATGGGGGCAGGGGGATCCAGGGGGTGTCTGGGAGATGAATGGGGTCTGGAGGGGTGCTTTGGGGGTGAATGGGGGCTGGGCATCTAGGAAGGTAGGTAGGAAGGTCTGGGGTAGGGCTTGGGTATATAGGTCTGGAGTAGGAAGGGTATATTGGGTCTGAAGATTAGGGAGGGTCTGAGAGGCATGGGGGGGGGCGGTTGAGAGGTAGCGTGAGATTGAGAGTCAGATAGAGGTTGAGAGGTTGGGGGAGAAGGATAGATTGGGTGGGGGGAAGAGGGATGGATGGAACATGGATAGTGAGAGTAGGAGAGAGGTTGTATTAGTCAGGGGGAACTCAGAGGTAGGTGTGGGCATTGGGTCAAAAGGGGGGGAAAGAGGGAAATGGAGGAAGAGGTGGGGTTCCCTCGTTCCCCACGGGGGGATCCACGTGACCCCCTTTGTAAGGATAGTGGGGTCACATGGAAGGAGAGGGGCTGAGGAGGGGTGAGGGCTGGGTGGGTTTTTGGGGTTAAGGGGATGAGGCCTGGGCAGGTTTTGGGGGTTGAGGGGATGAGGGCTGGGTGGGTTTTGGGGGTTGATAGGATGAGGGGGTCCTTGGAATGTGGGATGAAGCAGATGGATTTGAATGAAATGGGGTCAGAGGGATCAGGGGAGGTGTTGGGGAGATAAGCAGGGGCAGGGAGGGCTGATTTGGGCAGGGTGTGACCTGGGAAGCAGGTGTGAGCTCGTTAGTAAGGGGTGGGCATGGGGTGGGTTAGCACTGGGGTGGGTAACTACGCCCGAATAAGAAAATGTATGTTGTTGAGGTCGGCTCGCCCTGTGAGCTATCCATTTTTTGTCATGTATCTGTCAATATACATGTTGTAATAGTTTTCGCTACCTCTGAGTGTTTGTGTTGCAGTATGTAATCCACTGCCTCTTCATTAGTGAACTGTGTGTGTGTGTGTGTGTGTGTGTGTGTGTGTGTGTGTGTGTGTGTGTGTGTGTGTGTGTGTGTGTGTGTGTGTGTGTGTGTGTGTGTGTGTGTGTGTATGTGTGTGTGTGTGTGTGTGTGTGTGTGTGTGTGTTTACTAGTTGTGTTTACTAGTTGTGTTTTTACGGGGGTTGAGCTTTGCTCTTTCGGCCCGCCTCTCAACTGTCAATCAACTGTTTACTAACTACTTTTTTTTTTTTTTTTTCCCACACCACACTCACACACACACCCCAGGAAGCAGCCCGTAACAGCTGACTAACTCCCAGGTACCTATTTACTGCTAGGTAACAGGGGCATTCAGGGTGAAAGAAACTTTGCCCATTTGTTTCTGCCTCGTGCGGGAATCGAACCCGCGCCACAGAATTACGAATCCTGAGCGCTATCCACCAGGCTACGAGGCCCTGGTGTCTGTGTGTGTGTGTGTGTGTGTGTGTGTGTGTGTGTGTGTGTGTGTGTGTGTCTGTGTGTGTGTGTGTGTGTGTGTGTGTGTGTGTGTGTGTGTGTGTGTGTGTGTGTGTGTGTGTGTGTGTGTGTGTGTGTGTGTGTGTGTGTGTGTGTGTGTGTGTGTGTGTGTGTGTGTGTGTGTGTGTGTGTATGTGTGTGTGTGTATGTGTGTGTGTGTGTGTGTGTGTGTACTCACCTATTTGTACTTGAGGGGGTTGAGCTTTGGCTCTTTGGTCCCGCCTCTCAACTGTCAATCAACTGGTGTACAGATTCCTGAGCCTACTGGGCTCTATCATATCTACATTTAAAACTGTGTATGGAGTCAGCCTCCACCACATCACTGCCTAGTGCATTCCATCCGTTAACTACTCTGACACTGAAAAAGTTCCTTCTAACGTCTCTGTGGCTCATGTGGGTACTCAGTTTCCACCTGTATCCCCTTGTTCGCGTCCCACCAGTGTTGAATAGTTTATCCTTGTTTACCCGGTCGATTCCTCTGAGGATTTTGTAGGTTGTGATCATGTCTCCCCTTACTCTTCTGTCTTCCAGTGTCGTAAGGTGCATTTCCCGCAGCCTTTCCTCGTAACTCATGCCTCTTAGTTCTGGGACTAGTCTAGTGGCATACCTTTGGACTTTTTCCAGCTTCGTCTTGTGCTTGACAAGGTACGGGCTCCATGCTGGGGCCGCATACTAAAGGATTGGTCTTACATATGTGGTGTACAAGATTCTGAATGATTCCTTACACAGGCTCCTGAACGCTGTTCTGATGTTTGCCAGCCTCGCATATGCCGCAGACGTTATTCTTTTTATGTGGGCTTCAGGAGACAGGTTTGGTGTGATATCAACTCCTAGATCTTTCTCTCTGTTCGTTTCATTAAGTACTTCATCTCCTATTCTGTATCCTGTGTTTGGCCTCCTATTTCCACCACCTAGTTTCATTACTTTGCATTTCCTCGGGTTGAACTTCAACAGCCATTTGTTGGACCATTCACTCAGTCTGGCTAGGTCATCTTGTAGCCTCCTACTATCGTCCTCAGTTTCAATCCTCCTCATAATTTTTGCATCATCGGCAAACATTGAGAGAAACGATTCTATACCCTCTGGAAGATCATTTACATATATCAGAAACAGTATAGGTCCAAGGACTGGCCCCTGCGGTACTCCACTCGTAACGTCTCGCCAATCTGAGACCTCACCCCTCACACTGACTCGTTGTCTCCTGTTACTTTGGTACTCCTGTATCCAACGGAGTACCTTCCCTTTCACTCCAGCCTGCATCTCCAGTTTTTTCACTAGCCTCTTGTGTGGCACTGTGTCAAAGGCTTTCTGACAATCCAAAAATATGCAGTCTGCCCACCCTTCTCTTTCTTGCCTTATTTTTGTTGCCTGGTCGTAGAATTCAAGTAACCCTGTGAGGCAGGACCTGCCATCCCTGAATCCATGTTGATGCTGTGTTACAAAGTTCTTTCGCTCCAGGTGCTCCACTAGCTTTCTTCGCACAATCTTCTCCATCATCTTGCATGGTATGCAGGTTAGGGACACTGGTCTGTAATTCAGTGCCTCCTGTCTATCCCCTTTCTTGTATATCGGGACTACGTTAGCTGCTTTCCAAATTTCTGGCAGTTCCCCTGTTGCCAGTGATTTGTTATACACCATGGAGAGCGGGAGGCACAGTTCTTCTGCTCCTTCCTTTAGTATCCAAGGGGAGAATCCATCTGGGCCTATAGCCTTTGCCTAATATTTAGGTCTCGCAACTGTGTGTGTGTGTGCCTGTGTCTGTGTGTGTGTGTGTGTGTATGTGTGTGCGTGTGTGTGTGTGTGTGTGTGTGTGTGTACTCACCTAGTTGTACTCACCTAGTTGTGTTTGCGGGGGTTGAGCTCTGGCTCTTTGGTCCCGCCTCTCAACCGTCAATCAACAGGTGTACAGATTCCTGAGCCTATCGGGCTCTGTCATATCTACACTTGAAACTGTGTATGGAGTCAGCCTCCACCACATCACCCCCTAATGCATTCCATTTGTCAACCACTCTGACACTAAAAAAGTTCTTTCTAATATCTCTGTGGCTCATTTGGGCACTCAGTTTCCACCTGTGTCCCCTTGTGCGTGTTCCCCTTGTGTTAAATAGACTGTCTTTATCTACCCTATCAATTCCCTTCAGAATCTTGAATGTGGTGATCATGTCCCCCCTAACTCTTCTGTCTTCCAGCGAAGTGAGGTTTAATTCCCGTAGTCTCTCCTCGTAGCTCATACCTCTCAGCTCGGGTACTAGTCTGGTGGCAAACCTTTGAACCTTTTCCAGTTTAGTCTTATCCTTGACTAGATATGGACTCCATGCTGGGGCTGCATACTCCAGGATTGGCCTGACATATGTGGTATACAAAGTTCTGAATGATTCTTTACACAAGTTTCTGAATGCCGTTCGTATGTTGGCCAGCCTGGCATATGCCGCTGATGTTATCCGCTTGATATGTGCTGCAGGAGACAGGTCTGGCGTGATATCAACCCCCAAGTCTTTTTCCTTCTCTGACTCCTGAAGAATTTCCTCTCCCAGATGAGACCTTGTATCTGGCCTCCTGCTCCCTACACCTATCTTCATTACATTACATTTGGTTGGGTTAAACTCTAACAACCATTTGTTCGACCATTCCTTCAGCTTGTCTAGGTCTTCTTGAAGCCTCAAACAGTCCTCTTCTGTTTTAATCCTTCTCATAATTTTAGCATCGTCCGCAAACATTGAGAGAAATGAATCGATACCCTCCGGGAGATCATTTACATATATCAGAAACAAGATAGGACCGAGTACAGAGCCCTGTGGGACTCCACTGGTGACTTCACGCCAATCGGAGGTCTCACCCCTCACCGTAACTCTCTGCTTCCTATTGCTTAGATACTCCCTTATCCACTGGAGCACCTTACCAGCTACACCTGCCTGTCTCTCCAGCTTATGTATCAGCCTCTTATGCGGTACTGTGTCAAAGGCTTTCCGACAATCCAAGAAAATGCAGTCCGCCCAGCCCTCTCTTTCTTGCTTAATCTGTGTCACCTGATCGTAGAATTCTATCAAGCCTGTAAGGCAAGATTTACCCTCCCTGAACCCATGTTGGCGATTTGTCACGAAGTCCCTTCTCTCCAGATGTGTTACCAGGTTTTTTCTCACGATCTTCTCCATCACCTTGCATGGTATACAAGTCAAGGACAGCCTGCGCGCTATCCACCAGGCTACGAGACCCCTGTGTGTGTGTGTACTCACCTATATGTACTCACCTATATGTGCTTGCAGGATCGAGCATTGACTCTTGGATCCCGCCTTTCTAGCTATCGGTTGTTTACAGCAATGACTCCTGTCCCATTTCCCTATCATACCTAGTTTTAAAAGTATGAATAGTATTTGCTTCCACAACCTGTTCCCCAAGTGCATTCCATTTTTCTACTACTCTCACGCTAAAAGAAAACTTCCTAACATCTCTGTGACTCATCTGAGTTTCCAGTTTCCACCCATGTCCCCTCGTTCTGTTATTATTACGTGTGAACATTTCATCTATTTCCACTTTGTCAATTCCCCTGAGTATTTTATATGTCCCTATCATATCTCCTCTCTCCCTTCTTTTCTCTAGTGTCGTAAGGTTCAGTTCCTTCAGCCGCTCTTCATATCCCATCCCTCGTAACTCTGGGACAAGCCTCGTCGCAAACCTCTGAACCTTCTCCAGTTTCTTTATGTGTTTCTTCAGGTGGGGGCTCCATGATGGCGCGGCATACTCTAAGACGGGTCTCATGTAGGCAGTGTAAAGCGCCCTAAAAGCTTCCTCATTTAGGTTTCTGAATGAAGTTCTAATTTTCGCCAGTGTAGAGTACGCTGCTGTCGTTATCCTATTTATATGTGCCTCAGGAGTTAGATTAGGTGTCACATCCACTCCCAGGTCTCTTTCTCGAATCGTTACAGGTAGGCTGTTCCCCTTCATTGTGTACTGTCCCTTTGGTCTCCTGTCACCTGATCCCATTTCCATAACTTTACATTTACTGGTGTTAAACTCCAGTAGCCATTTCCCTGACCATCTCTGCAGCCTGTTTAAGTCCTCTTGGAGGATCCTACAATCCTCGTCTGTCACAACTCTTCTCATTAATTTTGCGTCATCTGCAAACATTGACATGTATGATTCCACTCCTGTAAACATATCATTTACGTAAATTAGAAAGAGGATTGGTCCCAGCACCGATCCTTGAGGTACTCCACTTGTTACTGTTCGCCAGTCCGACTTTTCGCCCCTTACCATTACCCTCTGGCTCCTTCCTGTTAGGTAGTTCTTCACCCATACTAGGGCCTTTCCGCTTACTCCTGCCTGCCTCTCAAGTTTGTATAGCAGTCTCATGTGCGGTACCGTATCAAAGGCCTTTTGGCAGTCAAGAAATATGCAGTCTGCCCAGCCTTCTCTGTCCTGCCTTATCCTTGTTACTTTATCATAGAATTCTAAAAGGTTTGTTAGGCATGATTTCCCTGTCCAGAACCCATGTTGGTGCTTGTTTACAAACCCAATGCTCTCCAGGTGCTCAACAAGTCTTAGCCTAATTATTCTTTCAAGTATTTTGCAGGGGATGCTTGTCAGTGATACGGGTCTGTAGTTAAGTGCCTCCTCCCTATCACCTTTTTTGAAAATCGGTACGACATTTGCCTCCTTCCAGCAACTGGGCAATTCTCCCGACATAAGTGACTCATTAAAGATCATTGCCAGAGGCACGCTGAGAGCCTGCGCTGCCTCTTTAAGTATCCACGGTGATACTTTGTCTGGTCCAACAGCTTTATTTGCATCCAGTGTTGTCAACTGTTTCATTACATCCTCTGCTGTCACCTCTATATCTGATAGTCTTTCATCTTGGGTAATCTCTTCTAACAATGGGAGCTGCTCAGGCTCGGTTGTGAACACTCCATGGAATTTTGCATTCAGTACCTCGCAGATTTCCTTGTCGCTTTCTGTATATGCCCCTTCTGTTTTCCTCAGTCTTGTCACTTGGTCATTTACCGACATCTTCCTTCTTATATGGCTATGTAGTAATTTTGGTTGCTTTTTTGCTTTGACTGCAATATCATTCTCATAATTTCTTTCCGACACTCGTCTTATGTTAATGTAATCATTCCTAGCTCTGTTACATCTAATCCTGTTGTCCTCTGTCCTTTGTCTTCTGTACTTCCTCCACTCCCTCCTGCTTCTCACCTTTGCTTCCTGACACCGTCTATTAAACCATGGGTTATTATATTCCCTCCTGCTTTTTTCCTTTATTGTTGGAATAAATCTATCTTCAGCCTCCTTGCATTTCAATATGACTTGGTTCATCATACCTTGCACTGTTTTTCCTCTAAGTTCTTCCTCCCACTGCACTTCTCCTAGGTAGTCCCTTATCCTTCTGTAGTCCCCTTTTCTGTAATCAAGTCTCCTTTCCCGGACCTCTTGTCCTTTGGTCACAATTTTAAGCTCCATCATGTAGTCAAAGACTAGGACACAATGGTCACTAGCTCCTAGTGGTATTTCATGTTCCAACTCCTCGATGTCTTCTACATTCTGAGTGATAATGAGATCTAATAGGCTGGGCGTATCCCCTCCTCTTTCCCTAGTATCTTCTTTCACATGCTGTGTTAGGAAATTCCTGTCAATAACGTCTACCAGCTTCGCTCCCCAGGTCTCCTCCCCGCCATGGGGATCCCTCGTTTCCCAATCTATCTCTCCGTGATTTAGGTCCCCCATGACCAGCAGCTTCGCTCTCATTCTATGCGCTAAAGTTGCTGCCCTCTGCAGTTCATCCATACATGTCTTGTTGCTGTCCTCGTACTCCTGCCTGGGCCTTCTACTGTTTGGTGGGGGATTGTAGAGTATCAAGATTACAATCTTCTTCCCATCCACTGTCAGAGTTCCATGTATGAAGCTTGTGCTTTCATTGGTACCCGGATTTTCCAGCTCATCAAACTTCCATTTCCGCTTTATTAGTAGTGCCACTCCTCCTCCCTGTCTCTGTGTCCTTTCTTTTCTTATCACCTGGTACCCCTCTGGAAAGATTGCATCCGAGATCATGCCATTTATTTTAGTTTCCACTATTGCCACTATGTCTGGGTCTGCCTCACTAACTCTTTCTTTTATCTCTTCTTCTTTATTGGCTACCCCATCAGCATTGGTGTACCAAACCTTGAGACTCTTCTTGGAAACTCGGGTGTCAGAGTTCCCCCTTTCACCAGGGGTCTGGGGGGAACTGGGGGGTGTCTGGGGGGCAAGTGGGGGCTGTGGGGGTGAGTGGGGGGGTGCTAGGGGGGTGCCTGGGAGTGCCTGGTAGGCGAATGGGGTCTGGGCATCTAGGGGGGTAGGAAGGGCATAATGGGTCTGAAAGTTAGGGGTCTGAATAGCATAGGGGGGTTGAGAAATAGAGTGAGACTGAGAGTCAGATAGAGGTTGAGAGGTTGGGGGGGGAGAGGGATACTGAGGGCGGAGAGCTGAGATGAGAATGGAGCATGGGTGCTGGGAGTGGAAGAGAGGGTATATTAGTTAGGGGGGAATCGGGGGTAGGTGGGGGTTTTGGGGTAGAAGAGGGGAAGAGGGAGATGGGGGAAGGTGTTAGGGGGTCACAAGGTGAGGGGGTTAAATGTGGGCTGGAGGTGCATAGGAGGGGTGAGGGTTGGGTGGGGTTTGGGGGTGAGTGGAAGAGGGGTGCAGTGGAAGCTGGGATGGAGTAGATGGAATTGAAGTCAATGGGGTAGAAGGGGCAGGGGAGTAGGAAGGGGTATTTGGGGAGGGGGGATGGGAAGGTGGGTTTGGGGAGGGCATGGCTTGACCCACTGGGGTCGCTGACAAGTGTGATGTAGCAGGGGCAGGGGAATCGTTGGGGAGGTGCAAATGTGGAAGGGACAGGGGGGTTTTGGGAGGCAGAGGCAGGGGGGATGTATAGGAGGGCTGAGTTGGGGAGGATGCGACCTGGGAGGTGACCTGGGAGGTGGCCTGGGAGGTGACCTGGGATGTGACCTGGGAGGTGAGACTACCTGAGAGGCTATTTCGGTGTCGTTGTTGCCATCTATTCTTGTGGGCTATTTGCTCATCTTTCGTCATAAACCTCTCTATAAACACATTGTAATGGGTTTCACTTCCTCTGAGTAAATGCTTGGTCCTCATTATGTACTCCACAGCCTCCTCATTGGAGAATTGCACCAGAACAGGTCTATTCTTGGTATAATTGTAAGGTCCAACCCTGCGGCTGATATCCACCTCATGTTCTGCCATTCCTGCTCCAATACACCTCAATATCTCGTGCAATTCGTATTTTTCTGTTTTTATTCTTTCTTGTCTTGTTGGTGCCCCAGATTCGAATAATCCATGTATTTTAATAGACCGTCTCCTCAGTAATTCATTGTGATGCTGGTAGCCTGTCCCCTGGGGATTCCCCATCCCAACCACAGTCACTAACCCATCCCCCACTAATCCTCTGTCCTTAGCCATGCTGCTAATCCTTCCTAATTCGTTTGTGATACGAGCACATTCCCTCTCCCAGTCCTCTCTTCCCTTCCTAATCTCTTCCTGAACATAGAGCATAAGTTCTTGTTTCTGCCTCTCTACCGCATCCTGTATTTGCTGAAATACCTCACTTTTAATCCCCTGGATTAGATCCTCCAACCAATCACTCCTTCTCTCTACAAATTTCCCTATTAATTTGTCTATAAATCTGTCCTCCTCCTCATCCCTGCTGGTGATTGACCTTGAACCCCTTCTAGTCATTGCAGTAACAATCTAGCCAAAAAGGCGCTCCTCAATACCTTGCACAATCTGCTAACACAATAGGTGAGTGAATCTCCAATCGTCGTCCCACGTGGTGGTAGAAGGGTTGCTGCCGGGGGTGAGGTCACGCGGTCAGAGGTCGGTGAGGTCTGCTTCCACACTGCACACTGCCACAGTACTTCCTCAACTATTTTGAATTACGCTAATTAAACTGTTTTTCTTCACTACCTTATGGCTCTGGTCAAAACCCAAGGTTTTTTCATTCACTTGTACACACTTTTTCACTTCGAGGTTGCCTGATTACCCCTCCCACTCCACTAGTGAACCAGGAGCTCCCAACCCCACGTCCACCCAACACGATGGTCACAAGACAAGTGTGTGTGTGTGTGTGTGTGTGTGTGTGTGTGTGTGTGTGTGTGTGTGTGTGTGTGTGTGTGTGTGTGTGTGTGTGTGTGTGTGTGTGTGTGTGTACTTACCTAATTGTGCTTGCAGGGGTAGAGTTCTGGCTCTTTGGTCGACGTACAGTGTGTGTGTGTGTGTGTACTCACCTAACTGTACTCACCTAATTGTGCTTGCGGGGGTTGAGCTCTGGCTCTTTGGTCCCGCCTCTCAACCGTCAATCAACTGGTGTACAGATTCCTGAGCCTATTGGGCTCTATCATATCTACATTTGAAGCTGTGTATGGAGTCAGCCTCCACCACATCACTTCCTAATGCATTCCATTTACTAACTACTCTGACACTGAAAAAGTTCTTTCTAACGTCTCTGTGGCTCATTTGGGTACTCAGCTTCCACCTGTGTCCCCTTGTTCGCGTCCCACCAGTGTTGAATAGCTCATCCTTGTTTACCCGGTCGATTCCCCTGAGGATTTTGTAGGTTGTGATCATGTCCCCCCTTACTCTTCTGTCTTCCAGTGTCGTAAGGTGCATTTCCCGCAGCCTTTCCTCGTAACTCATGCCTCTTAGTTCTGGGACTAGTCTAGTAGCATACCTTTGGACTTTTTCCAGCTTCGTCTTGTGCTTGACAAGGTACGGGCTCCATGCTGGGGCCGCATACTCCAGGATTGGTCTTACATATGTGGTGTACAAGATTCTGAATGATTCCTTACACAGGTTCCTGAACGCCGTTCTGATGTTAGCCAGCCTCGCATATGCCGCAGACGTTATTCTCTTTATGTGGGCTTCAGGAGACAGGTTTGGTGTGATATCAACTCCTTGATCTTTCTCTCTGTCTGTTTCATTAAGTACTTCATCTCCTATTCTGTATCCTGTGCCTGGCCTCCTGTTTCCACTGCCTAGTTTCATTACTTTGCATTTACTCGGGTTGAACTTCAACAGCCATTTGTTGGACCATTCACTCAGTCTATCCAGATCATCTTGTAGCCTCCTACTATCATCCTCTGTTTCAATCCTCCTCAAAATTTTTGCATCGTCGGCAAACATTGAGAGGAACGAATCTATACCCTCTGGGAGATCATTTACATATACCAGAAACAGTATAGGTCCAAGGACTGACCCCTGCGGGACTCCACTTGTGACGTCTCGCCAATCTGAGACCTCACCCCTCACACAGACTCGTTGTCTCCTGTTGCTTAGGTACTCCTCTATCCACCGGAGTACCTTCCCTCTCACTCCAGCCTGCATCTCCAACTTTCGCACTAGCCTCTTGTGTGGCACTGTATCAAAGGCTTTCTGACAATCCAAAAATATGCAGTCTGCCCACCCTTCTCTTTCTGTGTGTGTGTGTGTGTGTGTGTGTGTGTGTGTGTGTGTATGTGTGTGTGTGTGTGTGTGTGTGTGTGTGTGTGTGTGTGTGTGTGTGTGTGTGTGTATATGTGTGTGTGTGTGTGTACTCACCTATATGTACTCACCTATATGTGCTTGCAGGATCGAGCATTGACTCTTGGATCCCGCCTTTCTAGCTATCGGTTGTTTACAGCAATGACTCCTGTCCCATTTCCCTATCATACCTAGTTTTAAAAGTATGAATAGTATTTGCTTCCACAACCTGTTCCCCAAGTGCATTCCATTTTTCTACTACTCTCACGCTAAAAGAAAACTTCCTAACATCTCTGTGACTCATCTGAGTTTCCAGTTTCCACCCATGTCCCCTCGTTCTGTTATTATTACGTGTGAACATTTGATCTATTTCCACTTTGTCAATTCCCCTGAGTATTTTATATGTCCCTATCATATCTCCTCTCTCCCTTCTTTTCTCTAGTGTCGTAAGGTTCAGTTCCTTCAGCCGCTCTTCATATCCCATCCCTCGTAGCTCTGGGACAAGCCTCGTCGCAAACCTCTGAACCTTCTCCAGTTTCTTTATGTGTTTCTTCAGGTGGGGGCTCCATGATGGCGTGGCATACTCTAAGACGGGTCTCACGTAGGCAGTGTAAAGCGCCCTAAAAGCTTCCTCATTTAGGTTTCTGAATGAAGTTCTAATTTTCGCCAGTGTAGAGTACGCTGCTGTCGTTATCCTATTTATATGTGCCTCAGGAGTTAGATTAGGTGTCACATCCACTCCCAGGTCTCTTTCTCGAATCGTTACAGGTAGGCTGTTCCCCTTCATTGTGTACTGTCCCTTTGGTCTCCTGTCACCTGATCCCATTTCCATAACTTTACATTTACTGGTGTTAAACTCCAGTAGCCATTTCTCTGACCATCTCTGCAGCCTGTTTAAGTCCTCTTGGAGGATCCTACAATCCTCGTCTGTCACAACTCTTCTCATTAATTTTGCGTCATCTGCAAACATCGACATGTATGATTCCACTCCTGTAAACATATCATTTACGTAAATTAGAAAGAGGATTGGTCCCAGCACCGATCCTTGAGGTACTCCACTTGTTACTGTTCGCCAGTCCGACTTTTCGCCCCTTACCATTACCCTCTGGCTCCTTCCTGTTAGGTAGTTCTTCACCCATACTAGGGCCTTTCCGCTTACTCCTGCCTGCCTCTCAAGTTTGTATAGCAGTCTCATGTGCGGTACCGTATCAAAGGCCTTTTGGCAGTCAAGAAATATGCAGTCTGCCCAGCCTTCTCTGTCCTGCCTTATCCTTGTTACTTTATCATAGAATTCTAAAAGGTTTGTTAGGCATGATTTCCCTGTCCAGAACCCATGTTGGTGCTTGTTTACAAACCCAATGCTCTCCAGGTGCTCAACAAGTCTTAGCCTAATTATTCTTTCAAGTATTTTGCAGGGGATGCTTGTCAGTGATACGGGTCTGTAGTTAAGTGCCTCCTCCCTATCACCTTTTTTGAAAATCGGTACGACATTTGCCTCCTTCCAGCAACTGGGCAATTCTCCCGACATAAGTGACTCATTAAAGATCATTGCCAGAGGCACGCTGAGAGCCTGCGCTGCCTCTTTAAGTATCCACGGTGATACTTTGTCTGGTCCAACAGCTTTATTTGCATCCAGTGTTGTCAACTGTTTCATTACATCCTCTGCTGTCACCTCTATATCTGATAGTCTTTCATCTTGGGTAATCTCTTCTAACAATGGGAGCTGCTCAGGCTCGGTAGTGAACACTCCATGGAATTTTGCATTCAGTACCTCGCAGATTTCCTTGTCGCTTTCTGTATATGCCCCTTCTGTTTTCCTCAGTCTTGTCACTTGGTCATTTACCGACATCTTCCTTCTTATATGGCTATGTAGTAATTTTGGTTGCTTTTTCGCTTTGACTGCAATATCGTTCTCATAATTTCTTTCCGACACTCGTCTTATGTTAATGTAATCATTCCTAGCTCTGTTACATCTAATCCTGTTGTCCTCTGTCCTTTGTCTTCTGTACTTCCTCCACTCCCTCCTGCTTCTCACCTTTGCTTCCTGACACTGTCTATTAAACCATGGGTTATTATATTCCCTCCTGCTTTTTTCCTTTATTGTTGGAATAAATCTATCTTCAGCCTCCTTGTATTTCAATATGACTTGGTTCATCATACCTTGCACTGTTTTTCCTCTAAGTTCTTCCTCCCACTGCACTTCTCCCAGGTAGTCCCTTATCCTTCTGTAGTCCCCTTTTCTGTAATCAAGTCTCCTTTCCCGGACCTCTTGTCCTTTGGTCACAATTTTAAGCTCCATCATGTAGTCAAAGACTAGGACACAATGGTCACTAGCTCCTAGTGGTATTTCATGTTCCAACTGCTCGATGTCTTCTACATTCTGAGTGATAATGAGATCTAATAGGCTGGGCGTATCCCCTCCTCTTTCCCTAGTATCTTCTTTCACATGCTGTGTTAGGAAATTCCTGTCAATAACGTCTACCAGCTTCGTTGTGTGTGTGTGTGTGTGTGTGTGTGTGTGTGTGTGTGTGTGTGTGTGTACTTACCTAATTGTGCTTGCGGGGGTAGAGTTCTGGCTCTTTGGTCGACGTACAGTGTGTGTGTGTGTGTGTGTGTGTGTGTGTGTGTG